>NW_026712245.1:13767268-14073411 GCF_030504385.1 Musca domestica | reverse complement strand
ATAATGGCGGTATATTAATGGGTCTATACCCAATGGGTCTATACCAAAACCTACATATAAAAATTCTGCTGCATTTCGTTGAAAAATCTGGCGAAAATCATGAGAATATTGACTTCATTAAATCGACTTAAAACTTTGCGCCAATCAAAAACGTATGTATATCCTTTGTAGGGTCTTTGCGGGGTTCGTCTCGAGGAGTTACAATCGGCCGTAGTAGTTTTTCGGAATAGAATCGCCTTAAGTGTGTGCTTGTGCCAGCCTTCCGTTATTCCGATTGATGGATCATGTCAACCAACCTCAATTATGAATAAAACTCGAGAGACGCATGCACCACCAATATGTGTTAGGTGTAGGTAAAATTGGTCGCCTTCAGCTACCTATCTTGATTTTTTTACTGAAAGGGGTTAATGTTAATTTTCCAAGAAAATATTCCGACTCTGAGCGGATAGGGCTTTATAATGGATACTGACTCCATATTACGGATCCTCCATTTATTGGTATTTAATGATTCTGATTTTTGTGACATGTTTAATGGAAGTTCGTATTAGGTGTTGACAATATGAATATCTCCACTGCACTATATTTTTTACGTTTATTTTGGCATAAACTCTAATTTTAAAGCTATTGAATTGAAATTTTGTTGTATTCATTTTTATGCCCCCAAGATGACCTACCAATTTTTCATATGATTTGGGGCACTACTTCATATAGCTGCTATATAGCCGATCTGGACCGATTTGACCCAACTTTTTTTGTTTATGAAGCTATTGAAGTGAAATTTGGTTTGTATACATTTTTATGACCTCCACCATGGGTAGGAGGGGATATTAACTTTGTCATTCCGTTTGTAACACCTCTAATATTCGTCGTAGACCCCATAAAGTAATATATATTCATAATCAGCAATAACATTCTAAGACGATTTAGCGATGTCCGTCTGTCTGTCTGTCTGTCCGTCTGTCTGTCTGTCCGTCTGTCTGTCTGTCTGTCCGTCTGTCTGTCTGTCCGTCTGTCTGTCTGTCGTCTGTCTGTCTGTCTGTCTGTTGAAATCACGATAGAGCCCACATTATTTGACGTAGACCTTTGAAATTTGGCACAAGTGTGTGTATGGTCCCTAGGATGGTTGGTATTTAAAATGAGATATATCGTCCACGTTCTGGTATAGTCCCCATATAACGGTACCTCCCGATATTCGGTAGTTTGATGATTTATGCCACATTTTTTCACGGATTTATCTGAAAATTGGTATTTGTAGGTAATGACGGGTCCCCTGAGCGTGTGGCAAAACATTGCATGTATAGGTCCTCGTTTTGGTATAGCCCCCATATAACGGTACCTACCGATATTCGGTATTTTGATGATTTATGCCACATTTTTTTCACGGATTTGTCTGAAAATTGGTATTTGTAGGTCATGACGGGTCCCTGAGCGTGTGGCAAAACATTGCATGTATAGGTCCTCGTTTTGGTTAGCCCCCATATAACGGTACCTACCGATATCGGTATTTGATTAGTTTATGCCACATTTTTTCACGGATTTGTCTGAAAATTGGTATTTGTAGGTCACAACGGGTCCTGAGCGTGTAGCAAAACATTGCAATGTATAGGTCCACGTTCTGGTATCGTCCCCATATAACGGTACCCTCCCGATATCGGTATGTTGATGATTTATGCCACATTTTTTCACTGATTTGTGTAAAAGTTGGTATTTGTGGGTCATAAATGGGTCCTAGATCGTGTGGCGAAACATTGTAATTATAGTGCACGTGTTGGTGTAGCCCCTATATAACGGTACCCTCCCGATATTCGCATTTTAATGCTTTTGCCAATTTTTTCTAATGTTCTTTTACCCTAGGGTGGAGGGTATTAAAAGTTGGCCCGGCCGAACTTAATGTTTTTTTACTTGTTATTCTCCCAAGATGATTTTTGGGAAAACCTACTGCTCATTCATTACTATAATTATACTTTTGCTAAGCCATTTTGAATGTTTAGTTTTAAATCGCTCTAGTTACGGTTGCACTTTGGCAAATGCTTTTTTATATAATTAACAAATTTTTAACTTGTTTTTGATATCAAATGCATTCGATCTTCATTAAACTGATATTATTGATATTCTGTAACACATATTCACAAGTGCATCTTCTGAGCGATTGTTGCTGCTCCAAATTTCAATAAGCGCTGCATGGGCAAACACATGTTTATCTGCACAAACAGTGTTGGCACAAAATAGAACAAAAAAGGCTAGTTACTCATTAATTAACACACTTTTGTTAATAACTTGGCATTTATACCTTTTTGCAATGCTTTGCCATTCACGAGTTATACTCACGGAACACAACTACAATTTAAAGATTTTATATAAAGTATACATAAACAAAACATTTCACAGTATTACATCAACAGACAATATGACAAAAAGGGCATCTCGTCTTAATTTTACATACCTGCACTAACGTTTCCATAAATATACATTTTAATTTTTTTCAATTTTGTTAAAACACAAGCACTTGAACTTAGCTTATCTTTACCGCTAGTTGTGGCAAAACAAAGTGACTCTCAAACAGCTGACTTTAAAAGCTCGTCAGAAAAAAAGGTTTTTAACCCGCATTGATATTAAATATTTTTTTTCTAATATGGGTATCTACATTTAGGAAATCAGTTGAATTTCAAAATATGAAACCAAAAAAAATGACTTTATGCCAAAAATCATACTTTTTACCCACAGTGCACTGTTGAAAATTATCTACACATACCCGTGGTACAATGAAAATAAGGTAGGTTAAGTTTGAAAATTGTCAATTAAACAAACAATTTCGTCGATTTTGAATATATAAATAACAAGTTAAGCCAATGTTGGATTATTTAAATATATTTTGACTTCTGTTAGGGATATTCAAATTGTTGACTCTCTATGGGGTAGGTTCCGAAGGAATGGGCTAATATTGTCCACTTCGTATCGGTCCTAAATACATATTATATAAATATCTCGACGTTATTGGTAACTTCCTTCACTTTACAAGTATATGATATATGTGATAATTTTTAGGAAGGGTTGTGTTAGTTACCAGATATAGTCGACCGAAGTATTCCATTTTCTTACTTCATCTAATACAGTTAAAAATATTGCTATCGCAAAATTAAAGAAAGTCGAACATTGGCAAAATGTTTGCGTCTCCAAGGCTTTAATACACCCTCCAGAATATTTTCGCGATAATATTCGGCATTTATTCTGGTGGCCAATCAAGCAATTAAACACAATCATTTTGTTTGTTTACAAACAGCTGGACAACGAATGTTTTCTCATCGGAGAAACCCAAATTCGGCAGTTCACCACTTACGGCCAAGCGAAGCAACTAAGTCTAAGTCTATTTTCTTACTGTTGTGGAGTAAATTCTTTCACTTTTTGGAATTTCAATGGCTTTATCCCGAGCTCATTTTCAATATTTGCCGAATGGAATATTGCGATATGTTCAGCTCACGAGCCATTTTCGGCAACTGCGACGCGGGTTTCGCAGTCACCTCTTTACTTTTCGAACCATTTCTGCTGATGTTGCTGTTTTCTTCCGTCCACTTCATTGACGTCAGGCTACGCTACCTGTATCGCGGTAACGAGCAATGGTACGGGACACAAAAGATTTATTCACATTTAAATGCTGGAGTGCTCTAACGATAGCCAGTTGTGGTTTTCGAGCCAAATATAAAGAAATCACACTATCACGCTTGAATCCCATCACGAATAACTTTTTTTATGGAAAATTCTCACCAAAATGCTTTCGTTCGCTTATAAACAATATAATGAGCTGTCACCGGAATGATTTTAACAGCTGTCTGACGAGTGGCTTCGAAATGACAGCAGTCTGAAGTTGGTAGCAGTTTTTTCATATCATGGTGAGTGGACCGGAATGGGTGGACCGAATATTACGATATACCAATTTTCCGAACAGACAGACGGACGGACGAACATCGCTAGATCGACTCCAATTATTCTGAAACGGTTTTGTTCAAAAGAGACCTATGGTTTAAACCGTTATTTCGACGTTTTGGCCGTAGTAAATGATATATACTTCGCTAGTCGTATGGCTGAGGGCAATATTAAAATCGATTGGTTTCAGGACCCTTCCTTGATTTCATTGCACCATGCACATATTTTCGTTTACCTTTGGTTGAAATTTTAAAGTCGAGGTCAAGCAAACAAATGAGAAGTACAAAATATTTCCGATCGGTTATTCTTCACCAAACACCTCACCAAGTAGCACTAGGGAGCTCTAACTGTCTATTCATCGGATCACGGGGCTAAGTGTAAATTTAACGTTTTTGCTGTGCAATATTGTCAATTAAACGAACTACGCATTTTTGCTGTCATATCTCTTCTGATGACAATCTGAACTATGTAGTCATTCGGGTGATCCTAATTCTTCCACACTTGGCTTAGATATTGTGAAGTCACTCACTTACATCTAGGCACGCACTCGCATTCGATTTTTTGGGTCATTACACATTTCTCTGGTGTTTTTTTTTTTTTAATCGACCTAGCCAATGTAATTAGCTTTAATGTAAAACAAATACACACGAGCTGGCCGATAACATCTTGATTACCTATGGACACAATGGAGGAAACACATTAATGCAACTGGACAAGGAGCAAATTGATTAAGGCGGCTGAGCAATTATCCGTCTGAGTTCCGAACAGGAATGATAACGTTTGGTGTTATCTAATTGTCGGCACAATCAACCGCACGCACCCTACAATGCTGTGGAGATCGCAGAGAGATATGCTCCTTGGGCGCTTTGAAGTTCTATTTTCGTGAAGTCATTTGCATGTGACAGCCAGCGCATACTAGTCATTAAATGGTTTCTTCTCTTCCCCTCCCTCCAACAAGGAAAATCATAAAATTTGCTCGTTTTACATCTTTTCTTTGCAAGTAAAAGATTTCCTTTTAATTTGAAAATAAACTGAGTGTCTGTTATACAAAGTAAGGCCGCTAAAAATGTGTGGGGCTGTGCCCATTCATCATTAGTACGTATTCGTACTGAGAATCATGCCTATGGTTAAAGCAGACGCAAGCATGTCAACATAAGGGTAGGGTGTGTGTGTGTGTTCGAGAAAATATCGAATCAATATTCTTTGCCACCTGATAATTTCCGCTGAAAACGTTCCGCTCTGTTGCCCCGTTCTTGTCATGATTAGACTAATGTGGGAGAGTGTTAAAATCGCCTCACAACCATTGAAGAAAAATGACACAAAGTTCGAATGTCAAAATTGACAAAATATTTAATCGCTTCGGGTTTTCGAAAATGAATGTCTTTTAGCTTTTCCACGAATTTGGGGGAGAGTGTGGATGGCACACCAATTAGACACACATATTCAATTTTAAATAAAGATTCATCTGCATCTCGTCGAAGAAATATTCGGTTCATTCTAGTGTGACTTTGCTATTTCGGTTTTAAAATATGTCCTATACCTTCATAATCAGCGCATACCGCTATCTAGCCCAAGGAAGTTTCCCGGCTAATTGCATGTATATAAGAAATTAGTTGATCGTGTGGATCGGGGCAGGAACAAAAGATCAAGATATTAAGGTTACACAGGAATCAAGTCTACGATGTTTGAGCCAAATCGATTCAGACTGTGCTATAGCTTCCATACATTGTTTTGTACGATTTTGAGTTTAGGAATTGCTTTGTCATCGTAGCATTATTTGAGAATTAAATTTTTTTACGAAAGGTCCTATGCAACTTTCAAATACATCCATAAATGTCAGTGGAAACACACACTGAGTTCACATTCAACAGAGATCCAAGGCAGTATATAGTCGGCGACGTCAGACATTCCTTAGTGGTAAATCAATTGTTAATTTCAAGCTTATTATACCCTTCACATTGGAAAGGAGGGTATATTAAATTTGTCATTTCGTTCGTAACACATCTAAATATTCATCATAGACCCTTTTTAGATCAGAGGGGCTCCGCTAATGGGAGCAAAACACCGAGTAAAAAAGTTAAATAAAAGCACAAGAGTTTTTCTAATATTCAATTTAAACTGTTTACTGCTAGCTCGGTTGGTAACGGTATTACTTTTGGTAATTATATGCTTTTCTATGCACAACGATATTGCGGGTATATTCTAAATTAAACAGACCCCTTAAGGTTTATATAAAGTCAGGATCACCATAAAATTCTAAGTCGATTCAACGATGTCTGTCTTTCCGTTTGTCTGTTGAAATCACGATACAGCCCACTATATTTGTATGGTGGATGCTTGGTATTGAAAATGTGATATATCGATCCACGTGTGGGTATAGCCCCCATATAATTGTACCCACCGGATATTCGGATATTCAGAATTTTTAAGTTTAACCATTTATGTACTATTTTTCTTATCCTAGGCAAACCAACTTAAACTTTACATTTCCAAGAACGAATATTTTCTCAACGCTTCTGTTCGGGGTTTATGGTATTTAAGGTATAAAGGTATTTCAACATTTGTCGTTTTTAAATGTTTAAGTCATGGCACAATAAAAATGTATTAAAAATAAAGAAAACATATTAAAATTATTTCAAATTCAGCTGTAAATTGTTCTCGACATTAATGGGGAATACATTTTGTAGTTTTGCTATAAAGCAAAATTGTCCTTCATTTCAATGCTCGATTTTGTGGAATGACCCCAATATTCCGTTCATGTTTTGTTGCTGTTTTTTTTTTTTTAATTTCATACGTTTGTGTGAAAAGTTTAAAATAAACAAAGCCAATTGTTGCATACTTTAAAAATCAAATTGACACAATAAGACTTTAGTAGAGAGTTAAGTTTTTGATACATCCCTTAAAGTTAAACTATGCCATAGTTTAAGTTTGAACATTTTGAAGCACGAGTAGGAACCATAAATGAAGTCATGAGCCGCTGAAACCATTTTTTTCAGTATTATGGAAAAAAGTTTGAGAGTGACCAGGAGTGTCCAAGGAAATAAATCGCAACCTCTTGTAACTGTATATTGCAAATAATCCTGTAGAAAAAAGAAAACCTAGAGTTAATTTTTACGGCAGCCTTTGTCTGAAAAATATCGACAGTGCCATTAACCAAAACATTCCATCTATAAAATACTAACACTTGGGTGTAATTTAAGTTTTGAACTGACTTTTCTGCAGTAGTATTTACGTCAATTTTTCGTCGACATGCCGACAAATTCGCCTTATAATTATTCCTTGTAAATTCTTGCAAAACATCATATTGTTTTCCTTCATCGTTTACATTTTTCACTACTTTTTTTGGTCCCATATGAATAGGCCAAGTTTCATAGGTTGTACTACAACTTCTTCAGTAATGATTGCTCAGTGACTTCGGTCTTTCGCACAAAATATTGGAAATGAAAAATAGCGTCACATTTTGTAGTTGTTAAGAAAGCTAAAATTAAGTCGCAGAATATTTAATTAATGCAAGCAAGCTGTCGGTGACACAACTGTTCTACTCGTTCTCAGTGATCGTTTTGAGTGATCGAACAGCATTCAGTAACAATTGAGTTGGCGAACACACTTATTGCATTTAGTACAAATTTCAAATTAATTATATGTGAGTACTATTTTATTTATCATGGACGAAATTACATAATAAATCTCAGAGTCCTAGCACTATCCATGTACCCACGAGAACATATTTTTTAATTCAGCCTTATTCGTCGATAATATTCCAATATTGATGTGTATGCAAAACTTCAAGCAATTCCAGCCGTTTCATCTGGGCTTTGGTTACAAGTCCGAAACATATGGTGATATAATTGACGTCATGTGAGCCATTTTATTAAGCATGCGGAATACAACTATGCCTCTTGCTCCATTCATTGCCCCTAGTTCGGAAGAGTATGTACTTGGGATAATCTATCAGCACATCGTTAAAATATGGTCAGATGAGGGAATGTAGGGGAGAGCGAGAATGTCGCTGCTCTCATAAGACGACCAGCAAACAATTTCACTTTGTAAATGGCCATAATGAATGAATTCGTTTCCCCAGACAAGAAAAAACAAAGCGTTTGTGAGAAGAGTGATTAACTGAAATGAAACGAAGAAACAAAGTGCAGTGGAGAGAGTGTAACAGTGGGTATGAAGTAGAGTGCATTCTGTAGATTTTGTGAACATGTGAACATAGCAGAATGAGCGAACCCCGCTCTGCACTGCACTTTGTGGAGCGCAATTTAGCATACACACATTTCAGTGCACAACTGCCTGGGCAGTACGAGTTACATGCATGCCCAAAACAAAAGGGACGGAAAATTCGGTGAGGAACTCACACCGAATACACGAATTGAAATTCCAATTCCCATAACGACAAGAGACAAGTGTATCGATTGGTGTCCATCAGCAGCACAGGATATTTAGGATTTAGTGGCTGCAACGAATGGATGTCAGGATGCCAAGTACATTGCACTGAAAACAAAAACCTCGCAGCCATGCGGAATGCCGCCGGCCCATAGCACGGCATTTGTTGGAATTGAAATAAAAAGACATGTTTCCTTGATTTTTATGGTGTCCATTCATGCTGTATTTTTTAATTTGATTTAATATTCATGTATCATTTGTTTTTCTTTTCGGCATATACAGATTTGTTTCATTCGATTTGTTGCTCTTTTGAGCTATAAATATTTAATTGATGGCCTACGAACTAAACTAACACAAAGAACTTAACCTATGTAGATACACTCAATGCGGCAATAATAAGTACGTTCAGTTTATAGCTCCCTCAGTAAACAACAGCCCGATAGAGTTTGGGGCGGGGTGGGCTATAACACACGTCCTGAGCTGCATTTACTTATGCTAAATATGTACAAATTTATTTGTTTTATATGTATTCCTGTGAGAGTTCAAAATAAGGAAGTATTCTAAAATTAGCTATTCCAAAATACAATGAGTGCTCATAGCTTGGGCTTCGTAGGAAATAAATTTACACTGAGTACAGGAGAGTTTCGTCTTAAATAACTTAAGTTAGGGATGAAATGGTTGTCAATTAAACTAGGTGCAGTGGGAGCGGTGGACGAAGCAGTAAAAAGAAAACAAAAATTTACAATTGCCATGAACTGTACAAACAAATTTAACAAACATAATAACTCTAGTGAAACGTCGAAACAAAAGTCCTCCTCAGAGAGGCGGGGTTGTTTAGATTCTTAATACTGGTTTTGGCAAGGGTTTCGTAGGGTCCTTAGACCCCAGGCTTACAATGCGACGCCCTTAGTGGTTTGGGGGGCTTCGTGGCTGAGATGGGTGCTGTGGTACTTGGTAGGGACTAAACCTTTGAAATTGTCGGGGCCTCATGTCGGGTGACGGTGAGCCTGAGGAGGTAGATGATGGCGTTGATGCTGTAGGTGGCGGGGGAGGTGTGCGATTTGCGGCAGCAGCTGCAGCTTGTGCTTGGGCCTGGGCAGCGGCTTGTGCATGAGCCTGGGCTTGCGCGACGGCTTGTTGATTGGCAGATGCTAGGAAGCCGGCGGTAAGTTGGGGCCATTGTTGCTGGAACATATGGAAGGCGCCCAAACCGGGCGGAGGTGGTGCCTGTTGAGCGTACATTTGGGGCATCATCAGTTGGGCGTAGGGCGAATTTCCACCGAACATTTGCAGATGCTGGCGTGCCTTTTCGAATATAGCCATTGATGTGGGGTCAGCTCCTTGTTGGGCGGCAAACTGTTGCATCAGAGGATCTGGGAACAGTCGTAGGGGCGACCTCAGCTGTTGTTCCAGCAGCAGGGCTTCCATTGGATCACGATCGAAGTCGGTCAATCTCGACGAATCGCGAAAACCTTTGGCAAAGGGATTCGAATCAATCTTCAGTTTAGTTATCAGTTGATTTTGGTACGCCGTCACTGCTGTAAACACGGTCTCGGGGAAAACATATGTTTTGTGGTCCATTTCTAGCAACTCTTTTGGATTAGTGGGGATGCTTTGTCCGTGGCTCAACCGAACCAAATGTATGCGGGGTTGATAGCGATGCATCGAATTTAAAACAATCTGCAAAAAAAAAAAAAAAAAGAAATTCCATGTTAAAATCGCAATATGGAAAAAAGTAAAAAAAAAACAAAATGGCCCTTAAGTCTTTCTTTCAAATCCTCTTTTGAGAGAAATACAAATTCCTCTGGCATGGACATGCGCTTTTCGTCGCTTGCCACAAATTGAAAAGTGAAAAAACTGGTGTGGGAAACGAAACAAAATTCATTCACTGAAATGGAAACAAGTCTTGAATCCACCACCAAATTAAGGAACTAGAGGCTCTTCTCATCTAGCTCAGGGTGTGGAGCTAGAGAGGCAAATAATAATGCTTCACACGCTCACGTTCACACACACACAATTTGCAATTGAATCAAACATACCACCGGGACACGAATGTAATTTCTTGAAATAACGAATTTAAAAAATGACCACAGATTCTTACCTGTCCATTTTTGTCAATTTCATTGTTGGTCAACTTGACCTTCTCAAAGGAAATGACTTGTTTGCGCAGAGCTTCACAGCTGAAAGGGCTGTCAGGGTGGGCGTACAGGCGGGCGGGCGGAGCAGGATCCGCTTTGCCTGCTACCAGCCACGCTGATCTGTGGTATGCATAGCGGTAGCGTTTCGAATCCATTGGGATAATATCGAGCAGAACAGCATAACGGTCGGCCGGTTGTATTTGCCGCAGCGGCCCCGAAAAGCTTACGCGGACAGTAGGAAACATGCGTCTGAAAATAAGAGAATAACATGGCATTGATTAGAACAAATGTCAATGATTGCTGCTACTCAAAACAAATATCATATTCCTATTTTAAATCAATTCAGGCCACCCAATCTGAAGGCACAGTGCAGTGATTTGCAGGTCACCATTTTACACTGGAGTTAGGGATTTATGCCACAAAATCAAACTCAAAGGTGTTGAACGGCCAGTCAGCTATTTAACTTCCCTTCGTCCGGTCGAAAAGTCAATTTGTGTGGCCTCCTGCGAAGGTGACAGATAGTGTGATTGTGCGTGATATTTAAACACATGTTTAGTGTTTAGTTTTAATATTTATTGTGCGTCCAGCTGTGCTGTGAATCGAAGGAGTTTCTACGTTTTGTTCCTGGTTGGCAACAAAGGAATTGTGGAATGTTTGTGTGATGACAAGTCAAACGCCTACTTTAATTTTACAGATTTTGAGAAGTAAACTATCCCTGCAAACCATTGTTACTAAGTCTGAGAAGAGAGATTGATGAAATTGTTTAGACATTTGGGAGCCTTCTTACATTGTGCTGGGAAAATAAAAGTCATTTGGTATGGGTCTTTGGGTTCGCTCTAAACGAGAGGTTGTATTTTGTCACAATTAGAGCAACGACCTCACACATATTCGCAGAAACGATTCAGGGCCGTTTTCCCATTTTCGACTTCGATTTATTTGTATCTCTTATTGGTGTTTAGAAAACACACGGCTGCAAACACCATTTTTATGCGCCTACTTTCAGAACCCTGGCGGCGACGTTGGCGATATTAAAAAAGGATTAAATGTGTTCCCACATGCAAATGTATCACCCCGAAACGCGTTAATCTACTCACATTACAACGCAATTTGTCACGAAAGTGAGTAGTGGCCAAACGCGCAGACAGAGCGGCCAGTCGGCTTTGCGGGGAGACGGACAAGCAAGAATAAACTCTACTGAAATGGCCATGTAGAATGGGAATGGAAACAAAGTAGCCGACGTACCGCGCCACCATAATGTCGCAATTGCATGATGAATGTAATATTCGTCGTCATTGTTTCGTTTTTATATCCTCTTCGTTTGCGTTGTCAGTTAGTTTGCACTCGCCATATTCTCTGATTGGGGGAGCCTTGTTTTTGAATTCAACGGTTTTTGTTTGTCACTCGTTTTGTTTTTGAGGCTTACCTTCCAGTTTTGGTGATAATCATCTCCGTGCCCAGGTCGTGAAAACGGTCCCACAGCTCCTTGGTTTCCAGGTGGCATTGGACTGGTTTCAAGTCATCACAATTGCATGATCCCACGATTTTGGGCGCTTTGGGAGCTGGTTCGGGCGAAGAGCGCTCGCCGTCGATGTCACTGGCCGGCGATTGAGGCGGCGTAGAGCGACCAACACTGGAGGCCGTGCTGGTATTTAGACGGGTTTGAGATACGTTTCCAATGCTGTTGGTACTACATGTGGAATTGTTCAGACGGCGGGCTTTGGATGGTGGCTCTTCCGAATCACTGCAGTCGACCACATCAACATCGACTTCATCCTCTATGGAAATGGGACCTGCGGGGGCAAAAACAAAACAAAAAACGGAATAAGTTTAAATTTTACAATTCATCATCATCTTCATCATCGTCATCGTCATCATAATGATCTCTACACGCCATTAATATTCCATAAATTGTATGTTGGGATTTCATTTTGGTTTCTAATGATCTGCGATTACTCTTTAGCACATCTTGACGGACGGATAGGGCTATTTAAAAAATCAATAAAAACTCGAAGGGGATAATAAAAATGTGAAATTAAAACGTATCTTTGTTTGTTATTCGGTCGGGCCAATGCCTCACAACGTTTCAGTATTAATTAAAATGTTTTATGTGTCTCTTTGGCTAACAAACGCGAACGCTAATAGGCGTTAACTGGTCCGAATTCGAGAGGGTATAGCCAGTTTGTTTAGCGGGCTACACAATTTTCGCCGCCTTAATTAGCGATTTCTCAATACCTTTGGAATGCCATTCTATTAATGGATATGTCTTCACCCGATTTTCGAAAAAAAAAAAATGATTAACCAGCCACAGAGGGCAGCTACAGCTGTAAGTTATACGAATGCCCTTTGGAAGATTAATGAATTCAATGTAGAGTCATGGAATGGAGTTATCTGATTTTTTTTTTTGCTTCGGATTTACCGAAATCGAGAATTTGAACTTACTGGCACTTCTAACGGATGACTCCCGACTAGAGGCGTCTTCTCTGGCCATAATCGCTGCAATAGAAAAGTCTGTTGCAGACCCGGCGGCGATCTTGCTGTTTGTTGTTGTAGTTGTGGGATTTGCTGCGGCCGCGACGGGCGCGTTGTCGGCTGACATAACGCCTGCTGCTGGATTGCACAGATAAGGATGCGAACCGATCAACATAACGACACTGTTTTATTTTCCTGTCGAGTCGATTGAACTCTTTCTTAATTTGGACTCACTTCACACCTTTTTTGTAGGTAGGTATCTATCACAATATCTTTCTTTCTTTCTTTCTCTACGTGTCAAGCAGATTGCAGGTTGGATTATTTTCTCAACTAAACTGCATTTCTTCTTTGGGGTTTGTTTTGTTTAACCGCCGTTACCCGCAAGTGTTTTGTAAAATTGTATCACAAATATTCTTTATTTGCCGTTGTTGTATATCCAGCGGCTTGTTAATATTTTTTTATTTGGTTGTTGGTTTTGTATTAGTATTTATTTATATGTATTTTAAAACTGGTTTTAATCGTACGTTCTGTATTGAAGCGTTCCTGTGTTTAACGTAAGACAAACGACGACGAACTGAATTGTGTCAGAAACCCGCACCAGCTTAGAAGCCCATACGACAAAGGCAGAAGAGAACCAGTTTGTTTGTTTGTGTTTCTGTTCGAAGAGCGAAGGGAGCGTAATGGGCTGCCAACAAAGTTTGTTGTGCGACAAAGACAACTATATGTTGGGTCAAATAAAAATCGTAAGATGGTCGAAGCATGGTGCGCGAAAGAGAAGGGCTGATGGCAAGTTGGAAATACGAAGGAGTGGCCAATTTATTTGTTTGAAAAACACTCAATTGTTGGCTGCAAATCCAATTGGAATAATGAGTGAGAGGAGGAGGAGGAGTTGTGTGAACTAAAGAGTGGTTCTCAATGCAATGGTGTGAGAGCCTTCAATGGCTTGATGTTCTCTGTTCTCAGCTAACTGTTAACCAGTAGAAGATATTATGAGCCTGAGGGTGTGTGTGTGTGTTGGGTTTCAGTCTTTTTAAATCCGTTTACAATTAAAAATGTCGTCACTATTCCTTTCTCGCTCACATCACCATGCCGTCCCTTTTCAATGCGTATGCTGGTGAAGTTTGTGGTAAATATGTTTCGAATTTATATTTTTATTATGTGCAAACGTTTGTTGTGTGGTTTCCTATTGTCTTCCTCTCTGCGTTCTTGTTTGCCTTTGAAAGGAAGACGTTTCACTGAAATTCCAACACGTTCCCTCATCTAGTTATCGTCCAAAGGGCAAGGGAACTGACGACACGGCGTTATTCTGTCGACGAGCTCCTTTCCCAATTAGATCATAAGCATTTCTTGTTTTATTGAAATGTTGTGTTGATTTGTTAAATTGTTAAACATGTCTGCCGCCAAACTCTTTTTATTGACACTATTGTGCTTGCCTCTCCACCGTTCCGAAGAAGTAGTAACATTTTTGCGACCCCGTACATCTAGATTCTAAAAATATTTAAATGTTTTTAATTGATGTCCTTGCTTTTTTTTGTAAAGATTTTGAAAAACAAACACTGTCTATTTTGGTAGTTCACAAAATAATGAGGTTAACACTTACCTTTATTAGTTGGTCTACCATGAATGAATCGATTTTCTACTTAGTTTTCCCGTTATTGATGAACTTAAGGAATGCTAAAGAAAAGTACAAATTGTCCGCTATTTTACTTAAATAAATTGAAGAAAAACAAAGGATGTTTTTTTCGCATTCACTTCGTTTCTTATAAAATGTTAGAAATACCTTAGTTTTTGTAAGAAATCGATTGCTATTAATGAACAATAAAAGCAATATTGGTAGGTTTTAAGAACACTTTCAGAATGTAATCTAGATCAAAATATTAAAATGTTCTACCCCGATAAGCATTTTCTCGATTTTTTTAATTGTGTAGAGATTTTCAGAAACAAACTCTGGCTACTTTGGTAATTCACAAAATAGTGAAGATAGCACTCACCCAGTTTAGTTTCTTTACCTTTGTTGTTATTTGGTTTAGTATAAGTATAATTATATATTATTTTATATATACATTTTTTATTATTTTTATATAATATTAATTTGATCAGACGTCCTGGTATTATTGTCCTAGTCTATCTCTTCGTTATACAAGTTGTCCAGCATATAATGAGATTCCATTCAAGAGAATTGTAAGGGCTTTTAATAGAATTGTGGGAAACAACAAAATTAACGATAGATGTTTACCATCTTTGAAACTTTGAATCAAATCCTTTTTCAAATACTTCGGAACACTTTCATTGAAATAGAAAACTCAAACTGTTCATTGCAGGCAATTGCTCCGGATTTCTAGACCCTTTATGATTTGTTTGTGAAAATACATGAGCTCGAAGCATGTCAATCACCAGCGATATAAAAGAACAACGACAAATTTGGTAAAATGAGTGAAAGTGTTTATTTAAATATTTTCGAAAATTTGTTTATACAAACAACAAAATAGAGTTCCGCTCTTGCGATAAGATAAGTAGCATGGGACTTAAAAGTGAGCCACTTGACGTTCCTCCACATCGTCCTCGGTGGCTCTTAAAGATGAAAAGCGGCACCTATACAAACAACAAATTGTGAGACAAACTCATAAATAACCACTCCACTTGTGTGCGTGGTCCGCAGAGCGTAATCTATCACACCGAGTGGGAGGGAGGGAGAGCGGAATGCAGGGCACTTATGTTGAGCATGTAGAATGCATATTTATTGGTTGGTCCTTGAGGACTTGTTAGGACACATTATGGTTGACGATTGTTATTCCAATTTCAAAATGCTAATGCCGGTGATGTTGGGTATCGTGCGTGGACGAAGTGCAGTGGAAACTACTGATGACTGCGAACACCCACGTCGAGTCCAGGCATTACTTGGAGTGCGCTAAAGTGTCAAAATGACACTTTTTCACATCCTATTAATGCCTTTGTCGTGTAGAAATTCCTTCCCTCTAACAAAACAGAAAGGCGGCAACCTTTTCATGCTCTGTTGAAACAGGGGCAGTATCTAGCTCTTGAGACGAAGATTAAAACAATCAATGCTTAAAAAGTGTCAAATTACCACAGAGCCAAGTAAACCTATTTCGGGGATGTCATTGCCGTTAAAATGTCTCCATGAAAGATCGAAGGTTGAAGTCGAACTTTGTAATGAGATGATACGTTTGTTAGGGGTTTAAGGGAGGTCGAGGGTTGATGGCTAAGAAAGTTAATCCGGTGATTAAAATTAGCCCGTGTAATGAATTTTGATGGAATGCCATCATAGACACAATTTAATAATTCCTTCCGAGGTTAATTGGAATGACAGAGGTTGTCTTGCAGAAAAGCGAACAAACGTCAGCCAAACGTCTCAGCCTTGTTTTTCGAGTTTTATGGTTGAATTATTCACTTATTTTCTTATTGTTCGCTTTTAATTTTCCGATTTAATTAAAGGTCAATCAACACCACAGCGGTTTTACCTCAGTTTGATAAGGAGCATTTCATGACATAGGTAAAAATTGCTGTTGATTAAAGTACCAATTGGATGGATGTCTAATTAAAGTTGAAATATGTAACGAGCCAAATTCTCTGTGCCTGCTTGGCCAAAAGAATAAGGCTTAACATAAATAAGATTCGTAAGATCGCAGTACAAATCAACCAATAAATACATCTTCCAAATTAAACGTTTCACCCATTGCACACATCCACATTTTTCCAAAAATTCCTTTTTATCCTCCACAAACAAAAAACAAATATTTGTTCTGTCAATCTTGAAATTGTTCATCTTTGAAAAATTGCACGTTCGACGTATTTCATTAACGTTCATATAAATTCACGTGTTCATATTCAGGGGCGAAAAACGTCGAAGGTATACGGCAGGTATTTGGTAGTGGTGTAGGATTATGTGCCTGAAAACTTCAAAATCCCGAAAATTGAAGGGAACTAATCGAATTTGTAATTGACCACTAGGAATCTTATTTATTAATAATTTCCATTGCAAGTATCAAAATATGGACAGATAAGCATTGGCATATCGGAGGCTAATGTGTGCAATATCATGTTTTTAATATCAATCGAATCTAAGATAAATTAAACTCAATTATATTGTTATGAATAAGTAATCAAAAGGTACTGTACTGTATGCGATCCTGGGTCTGGATACGTGTTCAATTCAAATTTGAAATCAACAATATTTTCTTACTTATATTTTTCATATGCCGTATAGAACGTAGCCTCTTTTTACGAAATGTCAGTGGTATACAATAATACAATGTGTTTGCAGATTAAAATATTATACTTTTTTTCGACGAACATGTACATTTGTTGGGCTTAATATCGGTCATAGTATTAAGATCTCTCTTAAAATGCAGGTATTAACCTCCTGGAAACCGGAAACACACAAAATAATAAACCAAGGATTGGAAGTTAATTTATTATTAAGCTGCGATCACTTCGCCCTGTAATTTTACAAGTGCGTCAATTTTCTTTGATGTTTTACCCGGGATATTTTGTCGACAGCACCTACGGAGATGGGGTGTACCCATAAAAACACACACATTGTTTTGGTGTAATTACAAAATGAAAGTGAAATTTTTTGCGATTAAGAAGGACTCAGGTGCGAAAGGACTATTTGACCTTCTCACCTGCTGAAGAAAACTAAGTACAAGCCCGCCCTTGGCAGGGTCATAGCTCCAGGTGCCAACAGTGCGTGTGTTTATGTCAACTCCCACCAATAATTTTGACTGTCCTGGTGGTATTTCGGCTACGTTCAAACAATCTGAACGGCTCATTGGATTTGTAGTTGCAGTGCGAATTTGCTAGAACGTTCAGCAGAAGGGAATCCGTTTCAACAATTACCTTCAACAATTACATATAAACATCCCGGGAGACTGGTCCCATTATAAAATCCTCCATACTAAAACTCGGAGTAAAATTCTTCTAAACCAAAGTAAAAATATGTGTCTATTCAATTATGTACGTGTGCCTCTCCCTCCACCCAATTTAAAATGACGATTAGGGTCCCCGATCCCCTCTATTAAGATGTGTCTCACATATTTTGACTTTTATATTATTCCTAGGATGATTGATATTAAAAGTTATACATATTTGTCCGCGATTAGCCAAAACATACATACAGTTTTTGCATGTGTATGCATGCTACAATAATTACTAGGTACGGCATGGGAATAATTGTTAGTCAAAAGTTTAGATAAACCAAGTTTGAAAAGAATCACTGACATGATCATCATGTTATGAGAGATATAATTATTCAAATGTTTACCCGCTGTGGTGAAGGTGGCAGAAAGAGTGGTCCTATATATTCTATCTGCACACCAGATCTTGTGTTGGTGGTAATATTGGAATGTGTTTATATTTCGTATTTTAAGAGAGTTTGGGTTATTCTAAATTTTGACCCGTAGTAGGGTTGGTGCCAGAAGGAATTGTCCTATATATTCTATTGTCACACCAGATGGTGTCAACAGAACAGATCAACAGAAAGAGTGGCCCGAACATGTTGCCCATCTCCGAATCTAAGTTTTACAATAATATTGCATTGCACCACGATTGGACTAAACCGGATACTCTTTTCGAGAGTTATCGTTCGCATATCATAAATCAAAATGAAAAAAAAGCATGCGATAAAAAATATGAACAAAAAAAATTCACAAAATATAACAAAATTTACATTTACATCATTTTTGACGTCTTTTTATGCGATTTTTTTAGATTCTATTCTTTTATTTCAAGAAGGCATTCTAAGTTAATAAAATTTGTCAAAATCGATACAGCCATTCTTGAGATATATACGCATTGTATATATTTCGCTATATATAAATATCCGATATTTAGTATCGGCATCTACGTAACGGTCCGAATTGACCTGTTCGCGATTTAATGGAAAATTTAACTTTTATTTAACACAAAGGTTAATATCTGTTTCACCCGATGACCATCAAAATTGGAAGGCTTCTGCCCAGCCCTAAGCTCTAGACCCATGCTAACTTCCGCGTCGGTTGGTCTATAATTGCGAACTGTAGAGCAACTGCAAAATCAGGACATTTCTCAGTAATTGGTCAATTTCAACCCCTAAATATTAGGCGATCAACTCCAAAAGCAGTAGTCTCTATTCTGGACCTAGCCCCAACTCCCTTCAAAATTTCGGGAAGATTGGGTCACAATTGCGACCTGTAGAATAATTACAAATTAACATGGACAGACGGACGGACGGACATACATAGCTAGATCAACTCAGCTCGGCGAGATAGGAAGATCTATATATACTTTCCTATGTGGGAAATCAATATTTCGAGGTGTTACATAATTTTTGGCCCAATCAAACTTATAATACCCCCAACACATAGTGTTGTAGGGTATAAACATACAATTTCCGAAATATAATCACCTGTTGCTACAATGGCATCTTATGGTTGAACATCTTTAATACTTTATAGAAAGTATGGTTTATTGCAAGTATAAACACAACGGAAAGTAGATGGAGAGAGATACGTCCTGCTGATTTGATATTTGTGAGGTTTTGTCGAACTCACCACAAGAAGTTTCGTCACGAAATTGTCATAAAACCTTCCGAAAGTGGCTGAGTTCCTAGAATAAATATTTACGGCCACAAAAAACAAGAAACGCATAAATCTTTTCCCATACAAATATATGTTTGTATTCAATCCCGTTTCATGTGTGCCTTTCAATGGGCCTGTACAAAATGTCACAACGACGTACAGACGTACAAAAGTGTACACTTCTGTTGGCATTGGGGTATTAAAATACCCGCGAAATTGCGTATCAAACAAGACAACCTCCTAGAATGTTTGTCTTGTACGACAATGTCCCATTTGATCACACCCTTCCACCCTCCTTCGTAGCTGTGCTCAGATGAGCAGCAATAGATACATCTCTGAATAAGTGGCCATGTCCTTTGGTTACCCTCGGGACAAGAAAATCGTACGTATGTTTTTGTAATTTGACTCATTAACAATATTTCCGATTCACACGGTAAGGTGCCCAAGTTGATGAAGAGGTTTTTGACGTCGAGAATTGAATTGGGGATGGCCTTTTTTTGGTATTGTTTTGCCACATAAATCACGACACAAACGAAGCATAGTCCCAGCTGAAGTTACATAAAATCTTATTTAGGTTCTTGTTTGTCTTCGGACTTCGTTGGAAGTTGAAATTGAACAATTAAGGGGGAGTTACTGGTATTGAAATTTCAGAAGGGGTTTTTTAGTTATCCTATGGATATACTAGCATCACGAACTGTCCTAACAAGTGTCCTAAATGAAAACAAGTACGAGTAAATGTTATGAAAAGGCCTTGCTCAGCGGAAAGTTCTGCATTTTTGATTGATTCCCTTTGGTCCCCTGCGTATTTGTTTGACGATATCCTCCCCTGGAGTTATTTAAATTATCCTAAATTATACATAAATGTAGCTTCTGAAGAGTTTTGTAAAAATTACTCCGTTTTATATCCTACAACACTATGTATTGGGGGTATTATACATTTTTTGGGACCATGTAACACCTCGAAATGTTAGTCCAAGAAATGGACCACCGAGCTGAGTCAATATAGGTATGTGTCCGTCTGTCCATGTTAAATTGTCTCTCTTAAATCCTCACGAAATTTTGCATGGAGGTGTGGTTAAGGTCAGAATAGCAGCCTATTGTTTTGCAGTGAAACAAAAATAGAAACATTTCTTGAGTTTGCAGTTGCACTAGGTATAGATGGACAGAAGTCCACCAATTTGGATGGCCATCGAAAAATATTTGGCAGGTGAAAAAGACGATAATCTTTATGTAAGAAAATACGAACATTTCCATTAAACCGCGAATATTTTTAATTCCAGCGAAATCACAAAGGTCACTTTACACCGTCGCGTATATAGCAAAATATATACAATCTCATATAACAAACACGGGGATGTTAGTTAGACTGCTTATAACTCAAGAACGGCTGGAAAGATTTTGACAATTTTCACCGATTCGGAATGAGCTTTTGGCAAAAGGAATATTTTTCTGTAATATTTTGAATTGTTCATTTTGTATTATCGTCCGATATTCACGGAATTTTGTAAAAAAGAAGTACCATAAATTAACGATATTTCAGGTACATGAAAGGTGCACCTCTAACCTTTATTTTGATGATGATTTCCTTGACCAATAAAGCCAAATATTAGAGATACAGAGAATCATATAGCCAAAAGGGTTTTCGATCTGCAGAAACATTACTGTCAATTATAGTGTTGCGGAGTATCAAATGGTTACTTACTTACTTGTTACTTACGTCTACAAAGGCAAGGTGATTATGCAAAACGGTAAGATAGAACAGTCTAACAATTTTCATGGCAAATATATCCACTTGTACCACGTGTAATAACGTAATTACTTGGATTTATATATATGTAAATTATAATAATATTGAAAATAAATTTAGAATTTATTATTTGGGATGCAGTTGAAGTTTAAAGTTTTCTAAAAAAAAAAAAAGATTTTTTGACATAATTTGGAAAAATATCTGTGGCAGAAAATAGGAAACAATATTTAATACACCCGATTAGAGCTATAATTCTTAAAATTAATTCATATTCTAAAAGGCCATGCCTTGAACTTACACGAGGGCTGCCTCGTTGATTAAATAAAACTTTGCAATAGATTAAGATCAATAGTAGGTATAAGAAACATAATCTGAAACATGTAGATCTGTAAATTATATAAATAAAATAATTAATTCAGTTTCAAAGAAGTGCGTTCCTACATATAAGATTTACTTGTTTGCCAAAGTGCATTTGCAACATTCAATTTATTCGGTTTTACAGAAAGCGGTAACTTAATCGTAATGTCTTTCCTGTGGATTTGCTTCCTCGAATGCCATTCATGGAACACACATGTGGACTAAAAAATGGCGATGTCAATATTGGGTGCCAAAATATGATTGATAGCCAACCACAAACCTTTAAATATGAACGAATAAAATTCGGTCCAAGGTAGCAGAAACATATGCATCTTCTGAAATGCAAGAAAGTATATCTCATTAAAACCGCATCACCACAATTGAATGGAAATCCTTCCGACCCCTCCTCAACATTTTGCCTTTTGTTTTTTACTTTGTCGAGAGCATTCAACGCTGTGATGAACGAGAAAATATGAATTTTGAATATGGGCGAGTGTGTGTGTGTGTGCGCCTCTCAGTGTTGAGTTAACAATACTCCAATCTATACAACAATGCAAGCGTACAAATGTTTTGACTTCGAATACAAACAACAAATGCCACAGCATTGTTCAGTGGAAGCCTGGCAGACTCTGAAATCAAATACAATCAAATGTTGACTCTAAATGGGAGGATGATCTATGGACTGAACGAACGTCCATAAAGAGTGTCAGATCCGATGCTCATTTAATTTGGGTATTCATAAATCTGGCTCATGTGCAAACAAGGAGGTTCTTTGTATCCTTTTACTCGACCTCGTTTCTTGCTGGGAATCGTTGCAGGCAAGCCAGACGAAGTTGATCTACGATTTGGCAGATGTGGCATAAACATGTTTACTTTCTGTTGCCCGCCATTGTGTTTCTTTAAGGTACGGCCAGAATGCAGTATTCAAATGTAATTAGGAGCAGAGGAATGTGGTTTATTTGTTTTATTCATGCTCAGTAACACACACACACAACCGCACACACACACATTAGCTGTAGATGGGAGTTGGACGATATTTAGGAATGATTCGATGTCACTGCCAGGAAAGTCATTCACTAATTGAATTTCTTTAAAAGCTCTGAGAAGCAACAATGTCATGTTCGAATCGTATTCCAATATACTACACCGGTGGTCTGTAATAGGATCGCCAGCAGTTGGTTACGCCCTCCATTGGTCACACTAAATGTTTTGAAAGTGCCAAGAAAATATAATTATGACTAGTGGTCACACTCAGCGCGCCAAACATGTGTGCCTTTTTTAAAGACCTAGCTGGTATGCAAATTGCCCTGCACACATCTTCACAGGCTATGTGTGAGGTCGGCTCATGAGAGATAACGAGAGATTGTGCGGCCGATTGTCTTCTATTCAACGGGATGCAAGAAATTTGAGGCGTCAACAACCTATGTCAGCTTAAACGGCATACCCTTCCCTGTAATGTTGAGTTCATCACAGCAAAGGAAATATTATTTTGATAGTTTTCAGGGTTTCCGTTGAATCATCGATTCTCATTTATTTACTTTATTCGTGATGCCCCATCAAGTTTGCATTTTTGCTGTTGCAGTCGAAGGTAATTTTCCATTAGGAAGGTGCTTTCATTTTGAGTTTCGTGTTTGCCTTTTATGTGGCTTCATGTGCCACAGAGGCTCTTTAGTGGTTGTTGCCATATGACATCCGATACTTAAAACCCCATTTCGTCTTGGCCGGTCGGTCATCATTTAATAATTTTGTGTCTTTAACCTTATGTTGCGGCATCACGCACGTCATTGACCATAATTCGATTTCGTGCATTTACATTCCATTTCAATTTCAAATGCCTAATTGCCAATAAGTACCGTTCTTTTCAGTGGAGTGGAATGCGTCGAGAAAAAGAGTTGCCGTCTAAATGATGACCAACATTCACAGGCCATTTTTGAATACAAAGGCTATACCTAATGTAGGGATATTTTTGGCTCATAAGCTCGGTCGTTGCCAGATTTGGAGTTTTAAAAAAGAAATCGACTCCGAGTTTGAGTAACAATAGTTTCTTTGGAAATAAAGGACGAGTGGAAGTTATAGGCATATGTCCATGAGCTTGACGAAATTCCAATCACCTTTCATTAAATTTTCAATAAATTATTATACCAAAAACTTGAAGTTATCTGACATTACTGACGAAAATGTCGTTACAATTAATATATATTTTTTTATCATCCGCCATGAAGTTGTCATTTGGTTAGCAACACCTCAAAATACACATCAAAGATATATTCTTGATGATCATATATTATTGATTAGTATAAAATCGAAGTCGAAATCCTGATGGGTTCAACAGTTTGTCTTCAGTTTAAAGTCATTGAAACTGATAATGAACTGCTGATGTTCCAGACTTTAAGGTCCACTATTCAATATGGTAAACTATTTGGTATAGATCGTATATGAAAGTATATTCTGATTTTCTACATTTCAGGTTTGTTGGTTCTTCAGAAGGTATCCCATATTCACAGTGAATCTATGGTTCGTAGAAATACGAAGTTTGAAGAGAATCGCTATGTGGTTTCACATGTTATGAGAGTTATAACTATTTAAAATTGAAAGAGAGTCTACAGCCGTTATTTCGAAAAGGCACATTTTGGCCTATCAAATGACATATACGCTCTCTAGCTACTCGAAAAGGACGATAAACTTCTTCCTACATTTTTAATATTTGTAAACGTTGGCAACCCCCAGCACGAAACCATTAGTTTAATTAAAAGTGTAAGTTAAGTTGATGATGATTCCTTGTTATTCCAATTACTAATTGACGATACCAACTAAGAGTGCATAGTATCGTGTTCCTTTCGCTTTTCCTAAAGCGTAACCAATAAAGAAGTTTTTTTCTTTCCCTACCTCGTTCTTCCTTTTTGTGTGAGAGGTGTAGCTAATAGACCGTCTGTCGTCAGGAAATCGACATCAATTCGTTCAGCAACTCAGCAATTCGTGTTTTTATTGAACGTGGGCAATTTGTTTACAATCAGCATAATTACTGCTCCCACTACCCACAACCTACCTACCTTATGAACTGCACATCAAATGGCCTATTTACTGATAAGGTTGAAACAGACTGCGATTACGAAACAAGAAGTCCACGGCAGACATTTATTCTTGCCAAATAATTATTTTTTATTCAAAACTCAGCTTGTAACTACGAACATGTGCACCAGCAGCTTGGACCACCAGCATACCTAACTCGTCATTTGTTAGATCGTTTCACCCAAGTTCATGGGCTATTTTAAATAGTTTCAACAATGGAATGGAATGTGCATTGAAATCAGTGCAGTACTCCTGTATGACAGTGATCGATTGGTTCAGGATTTATTACGGGTTGCAATAAAGCCACCATTGAAGCAGAATCTAGTCAAAATATTTATAATTAAAAATGTATGCGACTTCGTGTGGTTTTAGGACACGCTTTGTTGTGATCATTTTAATGGACATAAAAGAGTGAAATGTGTCATAAATGTGTCAAAATGCCTAGGAATTGAAAAGATCGATGAAGAGTATTGAAAAATCCGAACAAAAATTGCAGTGAGAAAAAATGTATTACTCGTCAAGTCGGTCAAATGTCTGGCCAGTAGACAAAAAATTGGTTTTTCAAGTCGGTGAACCCATGTTAAAATACCTCCAAATATTCGGCATTTTGATATATTTAGAAACATTTTCAAACAAAATTGTTTGACATTTGATACTAGAAGTTCGTAACGGGTAATTATCTTTCTTTCAGAAAATTCAGGCTTTTAAGAAACACGCTCCCAACATTTGTATTTGAGGTACGAACCAATGGAACCATTCCCTCTCGCAGAATATTATGTAGATAGGTTACGATATTCGGTATTTTATTTATATCAGACAGATTTTGAAATTGAACAGTTTGGAATTTAGTATAAAATGTACATAATAGGTCTGCCAGAAAATCGTCCTCATATAACGCCAAATCCTGATATTCTGTATTTTCAGGATTTTAGCCGTACTTTTTGAGGTGAAATAGTTTAAAAGTTGCCATTTGAAGTTTGTAATGGGTAATAATCCCTCTGGCATAGAATGTCTATATAGATCCACGTTTTCGTATTTTCTTTAAATTAAGGCACCTTCCAATATTCTGAATTTTTATACCCTCCACCTTGGAAAGGTGGTGATGTTATGAAAAGCTCGGGCTCGCTTAATTTAACTGATTTTTACTTGTTACTATTGAATATATAACATCGAAAATCAAAACGAAATTCCTTTGTGAAAATTTCGGCATCGAGCCTAATGGTGGCTGTACTAAGTTACACGAGGAACTTACGACGGGGAATAGCCGAACAAAATATCGTTTCCTTCAAATTGAAATGATCAGAGTTATTGCATTTATCAAGTTGTTGGCAATGCGTTCGGGACATAAATTATTTGTGTGCTTCCCTAGCCAATTATCCCAATACCATCTCTGTTTTCAAACTATTCTAGAATCGTCTTCTGGAATCGGCATTTTTGGCCCAGAGGCACATGTGCCACCAAAATGTCACATGCCTAAATTACCCATACAAATGTTTAATACACTCAAAAGTTACTTTAAAAATCCCACCAACAATCATTCAAAAACAGCAAAGTAAGCCAAATTATATTATTTTTGTAACACATTTACAAAACTCACGCCTTTGACACGCAGCCACATCAAATTCCTCAAAAGCGGGGGTTGGGGAAGTGTTGTTAGAATATTACGGGCAAAATAATCCATAAACCGCAACCAATAAGATCAAGATTTTGATAGACGCCGTAGCAGAGGTTCAGCAAATGAATGGGGGCACAACGACAGGCAGAGGCGGCGGAATAGTTTCCACCGTGTGTTTTCGGTACGTCGATGCTTTGTTGTTATTGGAGATGAGTGACTGCTGACTTCGATAATCACGTTAAGATGCTCGCAATGAGTGAAGCGTACGGAGAGGCGTCAGTTGGTGGTAGCGAAGCATGTGCCTCACGGAAGAGGCAACCATTGCTTGGTTCACCGCACGGATTTGGATTGTTTGTTTTGTATTTGTAAACAAACACCGTATGTCACCATAACTGAGCATATTAAAGTATCATCATTAAGTATCGTGAATCGTGATGGGATCAAGTCAAAGTTTTTAATGACTACAAATTTATATACAAGTTGTCCTCCTCTCCCTGCTTATACAGACAGCAATTACGAAGGGCAGACCATGTGGGGGAAGGGAGGAAGGTAATATTTTATACATTCTGTAATGTTGTTAGGGTAGAATCCCTGACAAGGCCTAATTTTCATTCAAATTCAAGTTTGGCGAAAGTTCAACAAAGTTGGAAATTTAATAAAGTCGAAATGACATACCATCTGTTAATTTCCTCCATTTGGCAATTAGGCAAATTAAAATCGACCACTTAAGAATATCTTAGTTATTAGCGTTTTATTAGTATCAAGAAAAACTTTTTGTTTATTTCCATATTATAATTAAAGCTGAATTAAATAAATCAAGAATATTGGGTTGCACTGCAACATTGTTGGATGTCATGGAACTAATCTTGCTGAGAGTATTTTCAGCCAAATCTTCGTATCGAAAAACACTTATTGATCTGCAGCCTATCTTTAGCACATTAGAAAGAACAAATTAAAAAGAAAAAACATTTAGAACTTTCGATACCTCGGCCATTGCGAAAAATAACCTTTCTAAATAAAATAATCTGGATTCAATCATGTTTCACTTTAAACTGTAAATATCAGGGAGAATCTATAAAGGCAATATTCTACTCTAAGAATTGTTATATATTGCTAGTCATAAATACGAAATTTGAAATTACTCCGTAGGAAAATGTGGCTGGGATCATCAAAATACAGAATATTATGAACTACAAATACCTAATTAAAACAAGTAAAATAGTATCAGTCGGTTTTACCGACAGGTGATACCCCCAGCCTTGAGTTATGAACGTGACAGATTTGGACTATATCGGCTACTTCTTGCACTTTATATGAGATAGGTGCACATTTTCGAAAAAATTTGCGTCAGGTTACAGATATAGCGGACCGAAGTATTCCATTTTCATACTTCATCTAATACAGATAAAATATATTGGTATGTGCAAAATTTGAAAGAAATTGAACATTCGTATCCAATTTTATGCGAAATCATGAATTCCGACAAATTACATATTCATATCAGAATACTGGTTAAGAGAAATATTTAGATATAGCAAGTTGTTAAGAATCACCGACTTGTTTCGCAAATTATGACAATTATAAGTTGGTAGATCTGGTGTTAATGAAAATATTGAGAAGCTCCAAGTCTGAACAGAATCGGATGTTAATTTTGCGTTTTATGAGCTTCGTGGATACTCAAAATTTTGATCCTTTGTGGGGGAGGTACCAGAAGGAGTGGACCGATATATCCCATCTTCACACCAGATCTTGAGTTAGTAGAAATAATGGGACGTGTATAATATGAAGAGAACCGGATGTTTATTTCGGATTCTTTTCTCGTTTTGATTATTCAAAACTGTCATCCTTTGTGTGGGAGGTACCAGAACGAATGGTCCGATTTCTACCATCTTCATAAAAGATCGTTTATAAAAATATTGAGACGTGCTAATTCGGAATGGAATCGGATGTTAATTTAGTGTTTTAAGAGCTTGATGGATATTCAAAATTTCGACCTTTTGTGGGGGAGGTACTTGATGGAGTGGACCGATATTATCCATTTTTGCACCTGATCTAGAACTGACGTAAATATCAGGTTTTGTAAAGTTGGAACAAAATCGGATTATCGATTCTCTTTCTGTGCAGAAAAAATATATTTTTTCGAAAATCTCGATCATTTGTGTGGGAGGTACCAGAACGAGTGGACCGATATATTCCATCTAAACACCAGATCTTGGGTTACATTAAATATTGGGATGTGTGAAATTTGAAGACAATCGGACTCTTACATCAATTGTATGAGAGTTTTAATTATTAAAAATTTCGACCATTTGTGGGGGAGGTACCAGAAGGAATGGACCGATATATTCCATCTTAACATCAGACCTTGGGTTAACATAAATATTGGCATGTGTGAAATTTGAAGACAATCGGACTCTTATATCACATTTTATAAGAGATGTAATTATTCAAAATTTTGACCATTTGTGGGGGAGGTACTTGATGGAGTGGACCGATATTGTCGATTTTCACACTTGACCTAGCACTGACGCAAATATTAAGATTTGCAAAGTTGGAGCAAAATCGGATTACCGTTTCTCTTTCTGTGGAAAAACTAAATTTTTTGAAAATTTCGAACTTTTGTGGAGGAGGTACCAGAAGGAGTGGACCGATATTGCCCATCTCCGAACTCGATCTAAGTTTGACAAAAATATTACGATGTACCAAGATTGGACCAAATCGGATACTCCCTTCGATAGTTATCGTGCGCTCCAGCCAGACAGATGGACGGACGGACGGACGGACGGACGGACGGACGGACATCGCTAGATCGATTCCAAATGTTCTGAAACGGATTTGGTCCAAAGAGACCTAGGGTCTAAAACCATTATTTCGACTAGGCACGTTTTGACCGTATCAAATGATATATACCCTCTGTAGCCATATGGCTGAGGGTATAAAAATATTTCCGATAGAAAATGTGCCCTAAATCTTCAAAATACCAAATATCTGGAGGTACCGTTATATAAGGACTATAGGAAAACGTGGGCCTATATAGACAATGTTATGTCCCAGGAGGTAAACTCAGAGTAGAGGTAGAGTTTTATGGGCTCTATGGAAAAACGTGAATCTATATATACACTGATCTGAAACCAGAGTAAGAACCCATTACGATAAAATGTTAAAATATCAATTGTTACATAGACTTTAAATTGTATGCTGATTATGAATATATATATATTTATAATTAATGGGGTCTACGACGAATTTTGGTTCCGAGGTACAAACGTTAGCAATAATACGGTAATGAAAGGAATTTTGATGGTATGGTATATGGCAGATTTCTAAATCTCAATGGTATTGGTATTATTATATTTGCACAGCGCATCATAAATGAACCCAATGTAAAAATTAGCAGCTATATCTTGCTCCTCCGCACCATAAGTGTCCCCCATCGACAATTACAATTATCTAGGTTGTACCGATTGATAAATGGCCGTTTGGTAACATTGAGTACATGATTTTATTAACATTTTACTCAGGAAAAGGATTATGAGTTGAGTTTAATTCAGTTTATAAGACTAACAGCATACGCCTTATCCCCTTCTGCTCGATATGTGCTGACCATAAAATGCCTTTTGATATACTCTCAAATAACCGCTTTCATTCTCAAGATCGATCCACTAAAAGTTGATACCAAAAGAACGTCGTGTAAAGTCGTGTGGAAAATTCTACGTTTTTGTGTTAAAGCATTTAACACTACAAGAATTGAGTCTTTTTGGCGATTGAATTTCCGTCAGTATATCTATCAGCCGCTTAAATTTATCCCTCCTTCAAGTTTTCCATTTTTTTTAATATTTGTCTGAGCCCGATGTTTTAAAACTGGGCGAACATTCTCATATTCCAATTTCAAAAACACTAATACATGAACGTGTCTATGTAGTGCAAATACATACATAATTGTTTGTTATTTTTTCCAACTTTGGCTGAACAATATCTGTAGTTGGTTTCAAGGTACATACTTAAAATTCTGAGCAGCATCGCTTCACAACTTCCCAAGTTACATTGGGGGAAGTATTTGTTGTATAGCCTCGGTTCATTCATCCCATTCACACTGGCACACATTCACAGAAACATACAACCTCTCACTCAAACACTCCACGATAAATTTTCACGGAAAGGCAACGACGAGATGATATCAACAAATACACACATATACACACACAAAAGGACCCAGCACCAAGAAGAAGGATGTGTACAGGAAAATAAATGAAAGTGTTCTTAAAAGCTCGTTCGTTCCAAATGTGCTGGCGGCACTTTCACGAGTAAGTTGTTGAAGTGGCAAATTTTCACAAGCACAACGCCAAAGCATGTTCGTGCATCCATGAAGTACATGCTGTGTATACGAAATGTGTCTATCCGTATGTAACACACAGCAACAACTGTATCAACAGTGGGTACAATTCGCTCCGTCTACCATTTGACCTCCTTCATTGGCAAATGCTACTGCCTATTAAGTGGCAAATTAGCCAAGTTCCTAATGGCGATATAGCCAAATTATAATTTTTTTTTTATCAAGTCCAGTCACAGTCAGCATCCCCACTGTGCACATCCCACACATAATCGCTCTTAACGAAAGATTTCAACCAGCATGGACACCAAGCACTCCCGATGCCGTTACTTACGACAAATACAATCCAATGTCATCACATACTTTGCCAAATACACACATCGAAACGAGCGAGCAGTGCAGCAGTAAAGGACAGCAAATCATTGGGGTTGTGCTCGGAAACACTTAAATATTGGTAAAAGGGCATCTAGGACGACTTGGCAAAGAGAACGCACCTCATAGCCTAGCACAAATGTATGGATGAATGTATGTAGGCATGTATTTTGGAAAATAACAGCTTGGACTCTCCGATAAATTGTCGAGCCAATGAAAACTAGTGAACAAACAATGCAATTATGAAATTGAATAATTACAGCTGGAACCACAAGCATTACCATAACATTTACCAAAAAAAAAGAATAATTTAAGTATCCATCCCAGCGAGTTCCATGCCTTGGCATAACGGATGTAACTGAAAAATGGAAAGCAGGTCCGAACTACACTTCCCTTATCTGCCCGATCAAATCTCTGAACGGCGAGAACGTTAATTACTTATATCGCGTCGTATCGCTGGTCGGCCATTTACATTTTCAGTTTTGGCGTTTATGATTGGAAATGACTAAACACAAAAAATGATGAATGTACAAACCTTGGCCGGTACGGCAGGGGTGGTTTGCACACCAGCAGAAAACAATTAAAGTATCCAAAACATACCACAAATTATGAAAATGAAATACAATATGATTGGCCTCACTAAAACAAATTTTCACTTATCTTCCAAACTTGAGCAAACCATCAAAAATACAAAAAAAAAAAAAGGAGCGCAACGCTACTACCTTGGTGTTTTTTCGGGAGGGAAAAGCGTGACAGCCGTTTTGTTGTTATATTCCCATTCAAAATGTCTACTTAAACCGACAACAATTACAAGTCACAACTCGCACCACCAGGAAAATTAACATAATTGTGTGAAACAAATGGCGAACTTCTCCCGGCACAGTATTTGAAAGATTTTCAACTTTAAAGGGCACACTGCGTGTGTTTGAAGTACACTTTGTATGGCGACGAAACTAGTAATGTGAGATAGATTTTTAGAAATATTATGTTATACTCTACGTTTATTATTAATATGTTTGTTGGAAAAAGGAGGTGTAAGACATTCCACCTATCGATTTATACCGGTCATACCGGTCCGCCTCATCAACTACAAATATCATCTTATTTATGAATTGGGGACATTCAACACTCTATTCCAGGGTTTAACGTGGCCAAACTCTAGGAGTCATACTTCGATTAATTATTTCGATTAAGATTTATCGTTCCAATATTTACAAATTTGACATGTCAATTTAGATCGGGAAATGTTTTTGTCGGAATATAGGTTATCCCGTTAAGCAAAATACGAAGAAGTTGAACACTTTTAATCTGTTATAATATCAGAATACTTTGATATTCGCTAAAGTGTAGGACTAAAAATTGGATTGACTAGATTTTGGATTAAAAATTGGATTGATTTGTGTGGTTTTCAGAATTTTCGGTGACGTTTTCTTTGGAGTTGCAAAAAATGCTGTCAATTACTCCTCAAACTAGTTGTAACATCTGAAATCATGTTTTAAATCTACTATTATCGTTGTCTGAATGAATGTCACATCACCCAAAAATGTGAAAATTAGCTCCCGACGAATTTGGGAAGCGTTTGTGAGGCGTTTAGAATTTTGATTGCCTCTTTGACACAGAGTTAAAGTTATTGTCGCACGGAACAAACATTTTGAACACATCAAATAAACAAATCGTCATCGTCAATAAGGTCCATGCAAACGTTGGCGTATATAAGCCATTGATCTCACAGGGGATAATTTTTAAAAAGAATTAAACATAATAAATCCTTCGCCAAAGATTCTAGGTCATTTTATTCGAATCACATAAGACACACAATATTCCGGCAAAAAAATATTCAGTGATTTTTTTGCGGTATTGGGCTTGATATAGCTGCCACTTTCATCCGGTCTTTGTCCTCGTGTTCCACATTGTCTGTTGTTATAAAGGAAAATCTCACAAATGGAAGAACAGACCTACAAAAGAAGAACGAAAACATCCAAAGGACAATAAAAACGTTGCTATATAAGTTGAGAATTTGTAAAGGGTTTGCGAAAATGGTGTAAGAGAACGTTTGATTTATGTCGGCAAGAACTACACAAACGCCACCATTTCCAAAACGTATAGAAAGGAGCATATGTACGTACGTCCGTACGCAACGTTTTTAGAATGTGTTAGTTTTACGACTGTCCTTATCACAAATATGCAAATCAGACACTATCGTTCAGCCATGTCTTACATCCACTTGTGTCAAAGTGTGCGTTGTGTGTGAGACTCGACAAATGGATAGAAAACAAGCTACGCAAATTAGCGATCGGCATGCGGTAGAAGGCGGAGTTGATTTGAAATCCATTCAAATGTTGCTACTTCGGAGCTCTTAAAAGTCTTGTTATGCGATGAGAATGGAAGAACATGTGGTTACTATTAACATAACTGGTAAATCGCATTGCTGACCAATTACCTTTTTTGGCACTGACATTAGATTTCGTGAAGCAAGTTTTCCCGCTGCAGTATTGTCGCTTGCGTTCTATTAAAAATACAAGGAGGTGTCCATTATTGTGAAACAGCACAAAGTGTTCAAATAAAATAAATCAGATTCAAAACTATTCACGAGTACGTTATTTTAATATTACATCAACAACAAATTTACAACTAATATTCACTGGTTTTCGTTTCCAGCCTTACAAAGACCTTTCATTTGTACAGACTCATGTATCGCTCCAGACTTATTTCGTCTAACGAATCTTTAGGTTGCAACTTGAAACATTCGATTGAGATAATGTCCAATGAAATAATTAGAGCTCAGTATGGTATTTTTAATAACTAAAAATGTTGACCCAACACATTCTTAAAATGATTTTAAGTCGGACCTTTAATGTGTGTTATTCGAATTTCGGAAATGGAATGCCAAAATCATACCATTGGGAAGACTTAAAGTGTAAACATAATTTGTTTGTCAATAATTGTATAAATGGTCCCGTCGAATAGCATAACGGCGCATAAACTATTAGCAGTACGAAAATGTTGCTATTAAAATAGTACCACCTGTATAACAATAGAACACATTGTAAAGACTACTCCTAAAGGCGCATCTGTGCTCATAACACACGCTATAAATAAATGTATGTTTAAAATTTTCATTAAATATAGAACCCATAATTGATATTCTTATTTTTTATCGGTGAAACTAAATACTTTTGAAGAAATTAAACAATCACTCGTCAATAAATTAGGATTAAATTATGTCGATTATGCATATTTTGTTCATAAAGATGAGTTGAGCTCAGCGAAATTACAACTAAAACAAAAATAAAAAAACAGTTGCTTCTAAAAGCCAATAACTAAAATTAAAAAAAATGTCAGCACAAATATTTCTCTTTCTCCAATCTAATCGATTTGAAGGGCTTATAGGTAGAAATTACATTTTCAATTTAAAAGCAGATGTTGTGTTTATTACCTCCCATTACGAATAATTATCATAGTAATTTTTTTACAACTTTTAAGCATAATAAAAATTGTATGTATCTGTATGTTTTTGGTCCATGCCAATCTTGAAAAAATGTCCAATGGTCAAACAAAAGGTCATGTTAAATATCGTGGCAGTTACCCTATATTTACGACCTCTGTCATGCTAATGGTTATTCAAAATAGCATTTAAACATTTAGATTCCAATTTATATCTTGATGTATTTGCGCTATGTAGATATATACCTCAACGAAATCAGCATCAAAGCGTCATCAAAGTGTCATTTTCATGTATTTGAGATTACTCCGGAAGTGACAAAAAAAAATATTATTTAAAAACAGTATGCTTCTATGCTGGCCCTAAACTTTTTCATTAGGTGTACGTAAGCTACTCGGTGGCCAATGCTTGGGCCGAATTAGCTTTTCCACATCCTTTTAGTATAACAAGCTGGCTCTTATTATACTATTACCTAGTAGTGCAGATCAGTCAGGGGATTTTAAAGTCCAAGCCATTAGAAAGTTACCAATACATCTGATGTCAGTGTTGGGCACTAGGCGCCATGTCACATCTTCCCCATGTATTGGCCTTAGGTAGGACCTTAGATTTGAACTTTCCGAATATGGGAAGTCTCGTCATTTAGTGGAAAGATAACTCAAACAAAAAAAGGAAAGGAGCAGACAATTAGTGGCCTAATAAGAATGATTAATTGCGACGATGACACGTTGCTAGGCCCAAAATATGCCTTTCACTTTTTCTAATATATAGTCCATATGCCTCAACAGACCATAAAGTACCAATATTCCTTCTTGTCTTTGAAGGTTATCGCCTAATACTTGACTATATTCAAATTATTCGGAAACAAAGTGTTCTAATATTCATTCAGTCTGTTAGTAGTGTTCGATGCGTTGGCTCCTGTAGCAGCGACAAAAATGTGGATGCATACATCAAGAATAAATGCCCACCAGGGGCAAGCGGTATATCACGTTGGCGGGTCCAACGAAAGGTAATCTTAAACTTTCTCTTTAAAACTTTCATTTGCTAGGAAGCTAGTCACTAGCCTAAATCTATTAAAATCGAAATATAGTTCTCTCATTTTATATATTACAGCGTTGTCGGAGGTTGGTCAAAACCAAGTTACTGCATTTTTTTTATCAAAACATTTTTCCTGACAAAAGTTCCTACTGAGGTCTATGTGAAAAATCACTGTGCGTTTGCGGCATCCATGTTAATTCTACACCAATTAAATAAGTCTAGCATATGCCACTTGTTTTACTTTCAAATTTGGGGTTACCCTGCTTGATGTATATTAGACTGTGTATGTCCTCACAGCGAGGTATCGTTTATATTTCATTGCGATGTGTTTCAAGACTACCACAAAAGAACCGCCCACACTGATATAATAATATTTGAATTGGCAAGAAAAATGCAATGAGGACGTGGGGTAGAAACATCAAATTACCGACGCCAAAGTGTGGATGAAGTGGCGAAAAACAGAGAGTGTCAATTTAGCAACCCTCTTTTTGGTTTTTAAAGCGATGGATACGCCACTTGTCGCATCCTTACCAACGTCCTAATCAGTGTGTATATAGATATGTTGGGAATCGGGGTGGTTACACAATGGGCGCACTATGTTAAACATGAATTATGAATTGTTATTGAGATTGATGGTGGTAATGTGGGTAATTCACGAGGGAGGTGTAGTATTAAAAAGTCGGAATGACATCAAGTGCTTTTCATGCTTTTTTCAAGGATGTGAAGTTCAAATCATGGTGGAAACTCCATGTATTAGTATGTGGGAGCATTTCGTAGCAATTAAAGAAAGTTGAGTGAATTTCGATTACAGTCACTTAAATGTTTTCAGATCTCCGACCGACTTTCTTTGAATTCAATTAGGATTTAGTTAGCAGCAGGCGTTTGGCAAGATGTTCATTCCTGCCTCGTATCATTGCCAAAAAGACTCGAACTGTTTGGATTAGATATTTATCTTTTTGTTGTTGTCTGTTCAACTGCCATTATACTGTAATGTTTGTCCTCGTGGTTAGGGTTTGCCTAATTTTATTGAAATCATGTTGAGTAATTGGCCTGGTTCTTCACACCACACCACTCAACTCCCCTCTTGATGTTTTTTTTTCTCGATGCTGCTACTAAATACTGCCAATCTAGCTGAAAGTCCTTTCTACACAAGGGGGTGGTTTGAATATCTACTCAAAGTGTTTGAGAATCTCTCTCTTCCGGATGTTGTTTTGTCTGTGAGTGGTGGGGATTATATGTTTTTTGCGGTTAATATTTATTGCCAACAATAAGACACATATTGAAGCAATTTTCTACCAACATCGACCCTGTCAACTGCTCAACCTTAATTCGTGGCAGTTCTGAAAGTAACCCCAATGCCGTACACTTATCTATGAAGCTTCTGCCCTTAAATAATGTTCTGGCGCAGGTTGTCGATTATGAAACAACCGAATACACATGTATATATCTTTGTTACTTGGCAGGAAAACAAGTGGTTGTTTTGTCGGTGGTGTTGGGAGTAATTTGTCCATAAGTTGTGTTTGATCTTATTTGTTTTTCGCTTAATTATGTTGTAAAATCAACGTTTTTACATATGTCTCGATTTTAACAACCAGTTATAACCGCGAAAGGGAACAGCCGTCATAGCTGGTGGGGGAAGTTTTTCTGTCGATGCAAACAAATAATGATTATGCGATTAACTTACAAAGTGATTTGGACCGGAATTGAATTCTAGTTCACAACGAGTTGGCTTTTGTCTTTTTATCTTCTTATTCGATTTGCTGCGGTTGCTGCTGACTAGAGTGTTGTAGGCACCTACTAGCACATATAAGGATATAAGGATAAACGTTAAAATCGTATTTATTCGGTCTAAACTCGTATCCGGCCTCTATCTTCCTGTCAAAAAATGTCATTAGAGAATAATGAGTTTATCAAGGCAGCAGTAACTGCTCACAGAACAGCATCCACTTATTTTAATAGTTTTTTTTATTTCACTAGACTTAATTTCGCTTTGTTGTCTAGTTTGGCTGCTGGATAAGATGACCTGGCTTTCTTGAATAGGGTAGGTATAAGTATGGTGTAGGCACATCGAGAATCACTTCGTATTTTTTGAATTTTGTGTGGTGGCGCGGAGATTTAGAGTTTCCCACGAAAATGTATTCGCGTATGACCACGAACAAATTAAGAAGGGAAATCAAAAATAGCATTTAACCACAAAATGACTTGTGGTGTTGCCAAACAATTTTTAATCGAATCATACACAAGTTCAAGTGTTAACATTTTTCTTAAGTCAATTTACGTACTGCATGCTTATGTCTTTGATGTTATTATAGAACTATAAATTTTTAAATAACTATTCGTTTATTTGTTTGATCTACGGATACAATTCTATTTATTTATTGTGTCAAGTTTGAATTCTGTTTCAAGGAGAGTGAACGCTTCCCTTGTTCTGGAAGAATATAAAAATTGGAATGTTTCAGTCGGTGTCCCACATATAAATATGTTATATACACTCAGCATTGGACTACATATCCCATATTGCTGGGGAATGAAAATAATTACGAATTTAATGAGCTTTTTGATTATCAAAAATTTTGATCCTTTGTGGGAAAGGAACCGCAAGGAGTTGTCCAACAGATCTTCAGGTTTGATTGATATTGAGCGAGATATGTATTTATTTCTCGCCAAATTATCTTGACGAAGTGGATCGAGGGGATGCTTGAAAGTAGCATCATATATTTGCGGTTGGGAGGAATTCCATCAACAACTGGATTACTGGAGCCACACTTCAGGAGAAAAATATTGATAACTGCTTCGACTCTTGGTAATGGATGAGACAATGAAGGACATTGGAGGCCTGTTGACCCAAAATGCTAACATGTGCAGGTAACATTTTTATCTTTATTAATTAACATTCGGAGTTCCTTGTCGACACTCTTAGTATGTCAAATATGTGCACCGACAAAAACTGAACACACAATTCTCCCAAGAAGGAGGTAAATCGTCGTTTCAGTGGTGAAAAATGTAGTATCTCCAAGGAAACCAAATATCACGGCATAATCTTTGACCGCCAATTATGATGAAGAGTAACATTAAGGAGCTCACAAAATTCACTTCACTTCTAAAAAATTCTACAGACTATAGTTCTATGTTAAGACCTCGAGTCATACATTGGATATATAATACCGCGCATATTTTTTTTTTTTTTTTTGTGGCGTTTGATCGGTTCTTAACTAAATATGGCAATGCTGTATAATTTAAACAATGAGAAGCTTCGATCCTAATCCCCCGATCGTTAAGAATATTTGTTCACATCGGACATGTACCAGTCAGTCCACGTATTTCAAAGTCCATTAGCACGTTTCGACTTGAGCACGACTTAATTCTTCTGTGAAAATTTGACCCGGAAATAACAGTCGTTGGATGCCCAAACGCGAATAACCCTGGCCACAGTAACATGCACCATTAGCTTAAGAAAACATTTTTACATAAAAGTATTTGGATTCGAGCGTGTTCCACTCTAAACTGCAAAAGCCTCTGAGGTCGGTTGAAAAATGCATTTAAAGTTTTCCATAAGGCGGTTAATACCATTATAGGGGGCCATACCACAACAGGAAGCTATTTATACAATTTCATACTAAAAGGATTGTTATCTATTGCGATTCTTAAGTAGAAAAATTTGAGACAATTCCATGGGGAATGTAGGGTAATCGGTGGGTACCGTTATATGGAAAACGTGGAGCGATATGGAAAATATTTTGACACCGGTTGTTTAGCTCAGACAGACTCCGCCGATGGGAGTGAAACGCCGAATGCGTCGGGCAGTGGACCGTGGGGTGATATATAAAAAGAAATAAAACAAGAGTTTTCTTAATGTAAATCAACAATTTATTCTAACTTTGGTCCGATGGTAGCGATAATACCATTGGCAACGATATGTGCTTGCAAACGAAGTCTATCCGAATGACAGCAAAATAATACTGATGTCTAAAGGATACGGCAAAACAAGTGACAACTAAAAAACGCGTTATAATGCCAAAGGCTCTAGTACAAGCTTGCAAGAAACCGTATCGCATACATTTTAACGGGTAATTAAGGACCAAACCAAGGATCAATAATAAGGAATATTTAAAGGAATTCTAAATTAAACACCAGTTGATGAACCCATTATGAACAACAAAAACAAATTTTACAAAAATCCCTTAGAAAATGTGGCTTAAACCGTCAAATACCGATTATCTATAGTTACTGTTATATGAACGCTATAGAAAAAGGTGAATTTACACATGGGTATAAAACTACGTCATACACTTCATTTTTATTGAATGCTAGTTTATGGTGGAAGCCATTTGGTTCAAGGACTGTTCAAAGGACTTTGGTTAATATATGCAATTTGATCTACATGCATATACTCATATGGATTTCATTTATTATGTTCACATCGGGCATCTTATTTAGTTATACGTCCCCAAATGAGGCAGTTGTGTTTCGATCAACAACGACACAACGTATTCTTAGAGAAATAACTGTGAATACGGATTAGCTTGTCTTAATCGGCCTTTGTTTATGAATGCTGGAAATATTAATAGCCCACAAACACGACTCGAGCTCAGTTATATTCCCATAAAGTCGATGATTAATGCGATATCCCAAAATTTCTCCTACCAGCGAAGCCATGTTGTCTAGCGTCGTTTTACGGCCATAACACACACAAACCGCTGGTCCGCATTGATGATGGGTTGTCCATGGCATAAAATCAAAAATAAAGGCGGGACATCGGAAATCTTATTGAAAATAAATCGAAATATTTACACACCATCACTAGCTGAAAATGTCATGGATGGATCGTATTCAGATGCAAATGTCACCTAGACGAGTCCACGATTGGTCTCCGCCATGGTTTTACTGAGGCTGCGCGCGACCACAATTACAATCCAAATTTCAATGACAATGGATCTGAAATATATTTCAGTTTGATTTTGTGCCGAATGGCAGGCATTGCGTCAAAAGCGTGTCTCTCGCGTTGGCACGTTAATGGCCAAGCTGTTTATTGACATGGCCATAACGAAAAACTCTCACTCAGTTCACTATTAGACATCTAAGGCTGGTCTTGATTTCCAAATGCAGTCAGACTTGAGTTGCAAATCATAAATTCCCAGCTTATTAGCCTCAACTTGAAATGGCTTGTTAACAATTTAACACGTCTTAATCGTAAAATTTGCAAACGGATGCTGTATTTAAGTGTGAAGACAGAGGGAGACGTCGCTTGCTGCGGAATATTGCCTCCAAACAGCAAAACTAAATTCCGAGATGTCATTTCATGAAGGTGTGAATGCCAAACTTAACAAAACATTCCAAGTGCTTTATCGTTGTGTGTTCTGACGCATCTTCTCTCCACTTACCTACTGCAACCGATCTGGCGACGCAAACAAATGAGAAATGGCTTTGGTCGGATAAGTCAAGCGGGGAACTGGTTTGGTAGTTACTCCTGAGAAAACGATCATATTTACTTAAGATTGGCAGTTAATAATGATATTTTCAGATTGGCCTCGCAATCTGCTTTGCATATCTTTGACTGGGTTGCAGGGGTATGGATGCTCGCACTTATACATTGTTAGCTATTTCTCGGTGTACGTCTGTCTGTCACTGTGCGTGTTTTTGGTGTGGCTATTCTCTTTCTTCGGGACGAGCGATTGCGTGGTTGTGCGAAATCTGAACAAAAGACTTAAGTCATAAACTTTATGACATTTCGCTTAAAATCTGGCGAGTGTCATCAATAAAATAAATCGATTTGTATATCGATTTGACTTGTCTCCTCCAGTGGTGCGCTGGCTGCCAAGTTTCCGCAGCGTTTTGTACCATGGACGTTCCCACCTGTAGGTGTTGTCATGCGTTGTGCTCGCTGGACCCTCGGTGGATGTACGCTCCTGATAGGGCTTTATTTGTATGTGTCATCGGCTGGGAACTGCCGTATTCACTGCTGCCGTTGGCCAGTTCTGGTTCCACTGTCGTCTTGTTGTTATACAAATTCTTGGAAGTGTTTAATTTTCCGCAATAGAACTGAGTCGGGTCGTGGGCATTCCAACGCTGTCTGGTTGGGCTTTCATGCTTACCATTTGTAATGCTTATTGCAAATTGTCATTGTTGGCACAGTGAGAATATCACTCGCTCAGTCGACGCTCGTAAACTTGATTCTGTACACGGGACCACAGTGTTGGCCGATCTACGACGAGCTGCGCCTGACACTAGCGAGCTGCCCCTAACACTAGCGAAGCTGGCCGTTGGCCATCATCTCATGCCGCGTATAGTTTACGACTTACAGTCAAAGTGTCTGATAATTTCCAACATTTAATGGCCATTATTAAACATCACATTTTTCAACACGCATATCTGGTGACCAGCCAGCAACACTTCTTCGTTTTTAGTACAATGACTTTAAGGGGGGGCTGTTGGAAAGAAAGGAAGCAGGAGGTTAATGTAACCGTGTTTACAAACAAACACAATAAACCCCGACTCATTCTCTTCGGCCTATTCTGTTGACAAAGTGTTTGTTTGGTCGGTTATGGTTCCCACTTCTCAAAACATTGGACCGAAATGAAACAAAAGTCCACCGGACAATAAAGAAAAATCGTCGATGGCGGTCTAATTTGTTAATGCCGGTCAGTGCTGATAAAAGAGTTTCAATGCTTTCATCGATAGTTTCAATATTTTAGGTTTCTTTCTCTATGGGGTTCGCCGGCCAGTCTATGAATCGATAAAGAAATATCATTTCAAATTAAGGCAACACGTTGATCGTCAACACTATCAGCTCATCGTGAGGTATTAATTTCTCGAAACGCACCAGCCTGTCATGAGGTTGTGGGCCTCCACGTCCAACAGGCAATGTGGTAAAATGACACTCTTTCCCCCTATTCACGAACGAACATAAATAATATTTTCGAGTTATTGTTTATTTTTAAATCAAAAATAAATATGGCCAAACAAAGGTGTGACTTTTTTGGAGGAAATCGGATATAGATTATTATTTTTATTGCCCCGGTCGCTGTTTGTGTGCATTCTGTTAATCAGTGCACCTCTTCTCCGGATGACATGGATGGCTGTTTCACAAAAGAGCCAACAAGTCTGGTGAGGTTGTAGTGGAGATGCTTCTTCTGTTCAGCTACGAAATGTCGAGTTGATTATTTGTCTTTGGAGGGTAGTCGAATAATGTCTTCTATTCCTACGCATTTTTGTTGGTTTTTTTTTTTTTACGAAACGCTATGCACTTGGTCGAGTTGTTTATTTGGCTGGCTGGTCAACTGCTGCTCATTGTTGTAGTCTTTGGGACTTTTTACGATTTGTTTGTGATTAGATTTTCCTTTATGTCTTTTGTGCGCCCTCAGAGATATTGTGACACTTTCCATTGTGTTTCGAACAACAAGGATTAAAAGTTATGGCTTTTTCTGGGGTTTTTGTTGTGAGATTTTTACGACTCGCCCCACATGCAACTAAAAAAGAAAAACAAAAAATATGAATCGTTTTGTTGCGGAGATGTGATTTGTTTTAGACCATATTTGATGGTTTATGATCGTAAACATTAAAAAGCATTTGATTTGTTGAGTTGTGTCGCGTTATGGTTAATACCTTGAAGTAATTTCACTTTATGATGCTAAATACCTCTTTATGTCTTAATCTAGATGGAGATCGGAATTGTTCCCACCCATTGAAATTAGATGCAGCGGAGCCTAGATCGGATTTAGGACGCTCCCAAAAGTGGACGTGTAAGTAAGTCATAATTTCAGTCATTTACTCCACGATTTAAGTAATCCGAGTAATATATCTGGCGATAAGCACATGCATCCGTTTGTGAATAGATACCCAATACGATTTTTACCCAATCACTGGGCGATGGTATCGAATGGAATAATTTGAATAGTTGATAATTGAAAGCGTGTTAACGAATTTTGTTAATATCACCACTGAGGGAAGAGGATGTGTGAGAAGAGGATCTTCGCCACGGGAGAGCACCTACCAACTACGAATCGAAAATGTAGAAAATATGACAATCTATACCAGATATCACTCTGAGGCTGATTGATTGATATACTTACAAACGCCGATCCGCAGCTATTTGTCAGTAATCAGTCTAAAACGGGTTCAAACAAGACATTAATTGCGAACGATTGACTCATTTGGAAGAACTCATTGTCAATTTGAAACGACGTTATTATCAGGTTGTTGATTAGCACTTTTTAATAAATTCCACATTAATTATTGATTAAGGTGCAAAAACCACAAATTAGCTTATCAGGCAGTCATGTTTTGTTTTGTTTCGGGCTGGGGACTTAATAACAACAGATGTTAGTAAATAACGACCGCCGTGCATGTTACCTCAATGGACAGTTTCGCACAATGCTGTGCTATACTGTATAGGCAGTTCTCAAAATAAGATAATTCGAATTATGACGCGAGATTATTGTTCGGCCATGAAAGTAATAATATTTTGTTATTATTAAAAAAAATAATAATTGGTTTGTATTACCTCTAGAATGTGTAATGCTGAATAAAATAACCTGTGTGCGTTAGGCAGAGCACCACCAGAGAGTTTTGCTTAAACAGTCTAGGACTATGCTCTTTGTATCAATCTGAAACATGGCCCCTACCGAGTCTTCTTCAACGACCCACCAGACACATATTCCGTTCGTAGCGCGTCCCACTTGATTGACTGTGAATGGCAATTAGCGTTCAATCGATTAACACGTCCAGCGAGTGTGCGGCAGTTGTCGATGTTTTTGTTTGTTAAACTCGTTGTTAATTTATGCAAAAGTTAAATTTGTTGTTTCTTTATGCTAATTTTGCAATTATTTTAATTATTGCATTGGTTGGCAGCTATCAATAACTGTTTCTATGGGCTGCGGATTGTGACGCTAAATAATTTATAATTGTTCTAGCCACCAAAGGGATCAGAGCGTTTTCCATGTTTTATATAACATATTCTATTGTGAACATACATGGGGTTTTATTGCTGATATTGTTTTTTTTTTCAACCAATTTCGAGAGAAACATTAAAATAGGAGTTCTCTGTTGTAGACCAATTGAAATTTCCACTCAACTTAAATAAATACTACTACCACATTGCCCAGGTCACACATGTTACATATCTATGTAGCGTTTCCGGATTCTGAATGGTTTGTTCTTTTCCTAATGCCAACATTACTTAGACTGATATCATAATTTCGAAAGTACATTTGCATTTCTTAAGGAAAATACTCTTGAAACCCATTAAACTTGAGAGGAAAACGATTAAAGTCAATTTTCAGTAGTAATTATTATTTCCCTATCCCTAGAGATGTTTCTCTTTTTGGGAGGGCCATAGTTCGCCATGATCACAATGCCAATGATTTTATTTGGCTACAAGTTAGCCATAGATACTCGATAAGCGACAGCATGCACTCTCTCAAATTGGGGCACATTATTGGCATGTGGCTGTTTCAGATGGTCTACATGGACACACTTTCATAGCATCCCCATACAAACGAACCAAATAGATAACAATGCTGGAATGTGTTGTTTTGTTAAGTAAATAATTTATTTAAGCATAAAATGTTAATATTAACGCTTCGCTGAGTGCCATTAATTTCAATTAAACTTTTTCGAAAACAAACAGAAAACAACGCTGGCAGACCAACAGTAGATGGAACAGTTTAGTTTTTGTTAATATGATTTGTCTTTAAACATTTGGCTATGTTCGATTAATTCCAACCAAACGAGGCTGGCATGCTAATTTGACATAAAAACTCCAAGCAAAGTACAATGAAAGTGTTATCATCTCCCGATTGGGGACGTCTTAAAATTAAAATTCATTCGACTTAAGCTGAAATACACACAAAAACATGCGCGGTCAGCAACTGTACATTTCGGTGATAACATATTTAAATAACAGATAAATCTCTGCGAGTTTAAGCAGATTGAAATGTGAATTATCGGCACTCTTGCTTACATATAACGGCCCTGTCTAATTTGCCAGTATTTGGTTTTTGGGCTTTGAGCCTAAAAGGCTTGACTAACTAACTAACTCTGTTTCTAAATCATTTAAAGTCGGTTAAGGTATCTGTCGACAATGATTTGGAACGAGAGTATTTAGGGATATATGAAAAGTTTTCATGTCCCCATGCTGGGTACACTGAAAGAAAAATGATTCGTTGTATCAATGAACCGGTTTCGTTGATTTTTTTCATTGATGCAATGAAAAGCTACATTAATATAATAAATGTTTTGTTCAGGCAATGAAAACTTACGTTGCTTTTAAATTCAATGATTTTTGGTTTCATTGAAAATTTGAAACGGATTTCATTAATGTGACGAAACTACTTATTTTTACAAAATTCAGTAAAAAATGTGAATATAGATATGATACATAATAGCGCTGTCTTATACAAATAAATACGCAACCAAAGTATTTACAATTAGAGGGAAATTTGTGATAATTGTTATATTTAAATTTGTGCTCCAATTTAATGAAGCAGTTTCATGAAATGGATAAAACGTTACGTTATGGAGTTAGTTCTTAGCATAAACAAATGATAAATGGAAAATTTCATCTCAATTGGACAATAAAGGCGATCTGCATTTTGTTCATAAAAATACAAGGTTAGACGGTCAGACTTATTGACATGCAAAAAAGCGACCCAGAACGTGAGTTTATTAAGATCATCCAAAAAAGTAGGGTTTATCTCGCGTATTTCTACCTGTTTAAAACAAATGCACAATGACAAATTACCCTCTACCAAAGTGTGGTGTAGGTATAAAGAAGTAAAAAACAGCAAAATCGGCCGGACCGAATTTTCATTATATTAATGAACAATTTCGTTAATTTTACATAATCAATGAAACATTTTTCATTTATTCAATGAACCTCTACGTTGGTTCAAAATCAATAACAAATTTCATTGCCGGAACGTAGGATTTCATTTCTGGTATGAAGCTTTTTCTTTCAGTGTAGCTTCAAACGACAAGAAAGCTAAGTTTTCGAGGAATCCTCATAAATGTGGAACTAAAATGTTCCCAAAACCTACTATTTCCCTTCACCATTTGGAACGAATTTGGAAATTTTCCAAAAAAAAAAAAAAAAAAAACATTCGCCAAAAATTATGTTAAAATCTTAAAAATACCGAATAATATAGCTAAAATCATCAAAATACCGAATATAGGGAGGTACTGATATATGAGGTTTGTACGAAGGTCTGTAAAGTGCTTGGAAAGAGCTTCTAGTATGGATTTTTAGACAAAACCACTAAAAAATGTTGCTAAAATCATCACAATACCGAATATAGGGAGGTACCGTTGTAAGGGGGTTATACGTAGACTTATATAGACAATTCTCTTCCAGAGGGTAAAGTACTCAAAAGGAACTCCTTGTGTTTATTTTCAGACAATTTCATTGAAAAGTGTGGCTAAAATCGTTAAAATACCGAATATCGAGGGGTACCGTTGTATGGGGGCTATATGATGTCGTGTACCTATATGAACAATTCCGTTCCAGAGGGTAAATTACTCAAAAATAAATCTTTATGTGGATTTTCAGATAATTCTATTGGAACATGTGGCTAGAATTATCAAAATACCGAATATAGGGGGGAGGGGGTGTATCGTTGTATGGTGGAGGGCATAATAATAATTAACACAGACCATGCCGTCGTTGTCGTTGCATTTTTACTGTTATTTCCAATGCGATTTCAGAATGATATTTGCAAATTAAGATTTCCGTCCACGAAATCAGCATCAATACAAACGTCAGCAGTTCACTTTTCAAGTATTTCGGGAAGTGACGCTGCAGTTACGCTGTAGAGCGACTGCCAAATCAGAAAAGATTTCAGTTGATGATCCATTTCGATCCCTCAATTTTAGCGAACATCTCCTGAGATAATTGGCTTTTAAAACAACCACAACAGCATAATATCATGAGTCTAGCACCGTTATTTCAGGGCATTACATACTTAAGGTGTTGTAGTGCATAAAAACAATATAAATCAATATTTAATTTCAAAAATGACAAAACACATAGGAAACTCCTTCTAAATTTAGGACCAATCCCTCGTTTATTGGCAGCTAAGCAAGTGGAATGTATGGCGTCTAGTGTTTTTTTTTTTTTTTTTTTGTTACTTGTCACAGGGTCAGTATTGTCTACACCTCCCCATTTATTTCTTGGTACACAATCATTTTCAATTTAATGTCATTATGTGCAATTTGTCACCAGCCAACCTGAAGTAGTCAGTGTCAATCAATTGTTTCCCGTTTCTGTCTTTTACCCACGCATTCAGTGGACTACGCGGACCCTATTGCAGCGTAGTTAGGGAACTGGCCAGTCCCAGTGCCTGAATGTTAACTTTGTTTGAGTAGGCATGTCAGTTTTGTTGATTGTCGGTCATTATTCGGGCCCACTTTCGGCTTGCGCTTCATTATTTATTTACTCGTTATTTTTTGTCACTACTTTGTTCCAATGTTTGTTGACGACTTCGTGACAAAATGTGATTTAAAATCAACAATTGGATTGTTAATATCGTTACCGGGTGTTTTGTTTACCTACGGCATTCAATGGATGATACCATTGATGCGCCCACAATGCTCTTAGGCTTGGAATCGAAGCCATTCTATCTGTGAGAGTTTTTTTTTTTAACAAATTGCCCAATTTATATGTCGATGCGCAGTTCTTTGTTGCTGTTGGGTGAAATTAATTCGATGCAATTTTAAAATCAATTACATCCTCAGCTGTGACATGCACATTTTTTTATTCGCCTGTCAATATAAAATAGTTAGATAGAAACAAAATAAGGCTGGTGCTGGTGACGTCATAAGTGTTACAAATATGATGACCTTAAACTCGGCTCGTTCTGTCGTTTATATTGTTCATTCATTGTCAAAACTAACTTTCGATTCAGTGTTAATGAGTCGAGGTTAGATGTGTGTTTTTCGCTACAAAGCTTAATTTTGTTAGCATTTTTGTACCCTACACCACACATTGGGACAAAAGGAGATAAGACTAAGACAAAAGGGGCACAGTTCATTTATTTGGCCAAAGGGCGAAGCCTATAGAGATTTGAGATTTTGATATAGCTCTCATATATAACAAGGGCGTAATATCGGACCAAATTGGAGGGATTTTGACAGATACGATCGAACTTAGTCTCTACTAATATGACAAATATCAATATGGGTTTATATACAGCGTAGATCGGAGTTACTGCTAGTATATGTTTCTTCCGATTTGATATTTAAGCCGTAATAATATTCCGTACTAGATAACAGTTACAGCTTTGATACAGATACATAACCGCCAAGTTTTGACCATATGTTACAAACATAACTGTAGCTCAGACAGATACATTTCTCTCTTCTCATATAAATAATTTGCACAGAAATAATTTTGGTATGTACGATTTCTAACAACATGCAAATACCTAAGTCAAATTTAGTGTAAATCTATTAAAAATATGTCGTAGCTTTCGTAAGTTAGTTGCATTCAAATGCTCAATATAAACGTTTATTTGCTACGTTAAACGTTTATTTGCTCACAGCCGTGCTTGGCGTTACAACTGGATCAAGCAATCTTTCTAAGCAATTTGAACGTATGTGGAAAACATTTCATTCTTCTGTCTTTCGATATTATTGCTGCAAACATCCGCAATTTAGGAAAAGCAAAAGCTTTCCATGGTCTGCTAACGACTGACCAAAGACAAAAATATGTTTTCACCGACCGGAGTTCGTTGCAAGACATCATTCACTAGACAAACTTCACTTGCCTAAAGACTGGCATATTTGTGTCTTCCAACTAGTCTCCGCGATGTCGTTAGTGTACAACACACCTTACTCTTTGATTACCTTGTTTGACTATACTATACATACATATATAGTGACTAAATGCATGTAGAGTATAATTATTTGTTTGATTTTTTTCTTTTGCACAGCAATGCTGGAAGTCATATCTTCAAGAACATCAAGTCATTCACAAATCATTCATTTCGCATACGATCACTAGCTACGTTTTGACAAATTTTCTAAATCCGGCTACACATTGCAACAAATACATCACATCCAGAAGTGATGAAGAGGTACTGCAACGCAACATCCCTTCTGGGCGAATGCAATGACATGACACCGTAACGACCGAAAAACATGACAGTGACAAAAACTTTTCGTTGAACAAGACATTGGCCGCCACTTCAACTAAGTTGCAAAGCATTTACGTCCCATCGTTCAATTCGTGGTCTCCCAAACGATGAGGAACGCATTAATAGGGGTGGAGGTGAATGGGGGATAACGATGGGCGAAGTGTGGTACATAATTAAATGGCTGTCAAATGAGGCATCTTTCTTCTTCTATCCACTTTGTCAATGATCAGAACGTGAATGATGAGGACAATGTAGTTCCTCTTGGTAATTTTTAGGGATTGTCATTGACACAGTCCCCCTGCTGTTGGCTGCTTTGGTTTGACAATGAATGACGCCACACGACATCAGCTAAAAATTACGAGATCACACGATCGAAGACCACACACATTTCTATGTCTGCTCCAATGACGTATCTAAACAAGAACCGCGTAGATTCAAGTAGCTAACCTGAAATCTGCGCTGCTTAAAACGTTCAATGGTTTGGAGATTTCCTTGGCTGGCGCATCATTCACCATGAGTGTCTAGTAGACGCAATGACTGCATGCTGATGTTGTAAGAAATTACAAGCACGAATTTGTTTTTTTTTTTTTGTAGCTGGTATACTGCACAGTGGTTTCCTCAAAATATATATTTTATTTAATTTTTGTTTTTTTAGTTTTGTCCGGTTATGATAAACTAGCAAATGTTCGCTACATCGTATGCGGAAATATGAATTTATATGAAGTGGATTTCGAATGTGGAACGTATTATTTCAGGTCATATATTGAAGCACTAAGTTCAGTACACATGGAAAATAGATCGATTGCATATGATAAATGCATACATTCAAAATTAAACTTTTCGGTCGAACATATTTCTAAAAATTGGTGCTTAGATTTTGTAGCTTTGTATTTTTGTTCATTTGTAAAATGTGATGTGACATATATTTCACAGTGATCTCAACTACTAACTACTCCGTACATAATGCATACAAAATCTAGTAAAATTCAGTTCAGTTCTTACACTCAGTACACATTTCCAAAACCACCTACTTCATCAACCGATTGCCACGAATTGATTCTCAAAACAAATTTGCCACTATCCGTCAACATAATTCCAAATGGTGCTAAATGTAGTGCATTTTAGTACTTTTGGTACACGTATTGTTGGAATTTCGAAAAACCCTTAAGTTTGTCTATCCTCACAACATCTATGACTCTCACCCCAAATGTTTGATTTTCGGCTCTATTCCTTCTCCAAATGCCTAAGTTAGTACTATTCAGTACTTTATAGTGCGTATTTCCAAATCCACCGTCAAGTATCAACCAATTCGCAAAAAAGGTGATCCTATTGCCGACTCATCCCTTACCCAAATACCAAAATTAGTACCATTTAGTACTTTTCAGTACGTTTTTTTTTCGTAAGCACCTTTAAATCACAACCATGCACGCTAACAGTGATCCAAATGGCAAATTTCAGATTTCAAGCAGTATCCATTCGAGCAATACCAAATGTAAAATACTATATACATATAAAGTAAAACATTCAGTACCATTCATTACCTTTCGGGCACATGAGTACCAATTTTGAAAACTACCTCAAATTCCAATCCTGTATTCCAACAGTAATCTTAATTGCAGGATTCCTACTCTATCGGTTCACCGAAATCCAAATTATACCAAATTAAGTACCTTTTACTACTTGGTAGTACAATTTTCCAAACTACCTTCATATCATTATTGTGTATAGTACAGTGATGTAGGTAATATGCAGAGAAATAGGAAGTATTTGTGCTACAGATTACGTTAATGTTCATGCTAACTTATTTTATTTAAGTACATTTTGGAATTTACTGCTTTTAAGAGGTAATTGTTTCTGGTCGCCTATAAATCCCAGGTGGACTGCACCGAAAAGTCTGCATCCGCTATATGACACACCATTAAGCTTTTTCTGAAGAAAGTAAGCCGATGTTGGGTCGCCAAACTGTTGCTCCAAAACAAAATGCCGATAATGTCTTCATGAGTATTCAAATAACTAACTGTGAGAAATGAAAAATGTGATCTTCAAATGCTGAGAGTTTAGAGAATGGTTTCGCTCTTTTCACCGCATGGGCGCAACCACTGTCTTCTGTTCTGTCTTTTTATTTCACTATTTTAGCGTCATCTTCACGGCATCCAATCGTGTCAATGAAATTTGTTTTTCCTACACCAACAACAAAAACATCAATGTGGCTGTGACAATTTTAGAATCATGATTCCCATTTATGTCGTGAGATGGCGGCAGACCTCGATGAGCGAGCAGCACGCGAAGTCGACGTTGGCGTGGCGCATTGCAAGGATCACCTATGGAGGCAAATGTCTGCTGGCTGCACTCAGTGCTGCGGTGTGTGATGGGATCGTTTCTGCTCCAGTGTTTGTGGTAATGTGTCAACGTTAACAATGTAAACTGTCAAATTTGACATTTTGTGGTTACAAAGCAATATGTACATAGCGCTCTGTCTTTCTCCCTGTCCGTCTGTTTTGGCTTGACAGCTCGTCTGCGTAGATCAATATTACATCTCAGGAAACAAAGTGATTTAGATATGGTTACGCCGTTCTGGAGTGTTCACTTCCCTTCCAACATATTGTTTGGAATGTTGGTATGTGTAGTATGCCACTGTTTATGTATGGATGGACGCGGATTAATGACAGCTGCCATATCTTCGTTAATATCGAAAATAGCTATATATGTTTGCTTTGCCACAGACTACCTTTCTCATTCGATTCGCAAAAAAATAGATTCATTATTTTGCATTGAAATTCGTGACTGTGTCAGAAGTTTTGTTTTTGTTCGATAAACATTGGAATGCCACTCAGTTGCAGCATGTGTCCAGCCTGGAGCGAACTTAACATCTAGTTTATGAGACAACAAGGGAATATCGTTATGAATGATAGTACGGATAGTTCGGGAGATGAGCAAACTCATCGGGTTCACAAGCACCTTGCTTCAATAATCTTTGTTGGGACTGAAAATATAGGTCTCAATTATTTGAGCGTACACCAAGCTCAACGTACGCACGTACATGCCGACATCACATGTATATCGATTGCCCTGATGGTTGTGTGTTTTCTTATTTGATCCGAAATGACAACATGTGTCAAGTCATACGAAACTTCAGTCATGCTGGTGTTGTTTGCAAGCAACTATACGTCAAACAACTGTCATGGTTCGCACTTGACTCCAGGCGGTGTCTCAAAGACAAACAAAACAAATAAATTACAGTAACAGCATTTAATCGCTCGTAGTTTCGATCATGGAAGGAATATAATGAATATGTTGAAATCGGGAATTGTCATTAATCAGCAACTAGTTGAATCTTGCTGGATGCGAGTGCGGACGACTGGCCTAGATGTCGAACATAACCGCTCCTAATTTGAGAGTTATAGGACAGCTTATGTTTTGTAGGCAAGCTGTTTAAGCAGCGTTGAACTATTGATTCCGCAGGTAATTTCACGTCCAATAACCCATATGCGCCGGAACAAAACAGTCAAGCAAAGGCAAGCGGATGGATACATAAGTTTCAATTCCATACTCTTTCTGTCTTTCCTTCTTTAACAGCTTTCTGCAGCGAATCAACGCCAATTTTTACTTCGAACTGAGACACATTTTCCATGAGCTACTCGCATCGAATGGAAAGCGTCATCATTTAAACTTCCTTATTAAATATGGTCCCAAACTTGCAGATTTATGTCAAGAGTAAAGGGATGGCATAGCTCAGCGTTGATTACAACGGAAGTGATCAAGTTTGAAACTGATACGGCTTGATGTGTCCGTCTGGCTGTCTGCTAATCCGATGTTGTGCCCGTTCACAAGGCTGGCTTCACTAATATGTAAAGCACGTTCTTCAGTAGTTGTTTCCAGATTATATCTGTGGTGTAATTCAACAGCAATTCGGTGGAGGTTGCAGGAGGACGCACACAAATGACTGTGCATCCGACTGGTCAGCTAACAACTTTATTTGTTGTCTTTTGCCTGAACGCTGGCCGGATGGTAGGTTGTTTATTTTTGACGCGGCAACACTTCCCTGCTTAAATGTTTCAAATTACCTCTAAAAGTTGCAAATGAACTTGAGCTTTCGTCGGGATGTTCTTTATTGGGTCCGAGGATGAGTTTCTGTGTGTTTCGACTGGCGTCTGCGGGAAGAACTCAAACGGAAAAGTGATTGTGAATGGCTTAAGCAGCCTTCACGGTGGCCTGCTGTCGGCCAGACCAACAACAACACTTACCATGTAGGTAAAAATGATTTCATGCTCTTTGCATTTGAGCATCACAAACGATGGCGACTTATTCAGTTTGTGCAGTGACGTCTCAAACTTTGCCACCTAATTTCCTTGTTTTCTTTTCTTCACTATGCGATAAAATTTAAAGGAACTCCTATGTATAATCTTTTTCAGAGAACTGAGCTACTTGATTCCTCCCATGGAAATATTTTCAATACCGCCTTTTATTGCTGCCCACTTATGCCAACGCAAAAGTCTAAAAAACCCGGCTGGAGTAAAAATCATAAATAAAGTTGACTCATAATTTATTACTATTGAGCTTCCAAGTCTTTCGCAGACAATCATTAGTCGACGAGTAAATCTACCAAAGACCTGACAAAAGGCTTGCTTCTAATGTTAGAGAACAGTTGAAAAAGAAAACAGGAATTTCCTAAAGATCCCATTTGGAACTGGAAGATGTTGAAAGCTGTTCCATATCTCTTATAAGCATTGTGTTCTGAAATTGTCAAGCGCTTTGGCAGACGCTACGAGGTTTGTTGAGAAATGAGTAGAAGCACTTGGAGAAATTTATAAAAGTGATTTAAATCACCCTTGCATCGCAATAAAGACATTCCGAAGGTTGCAATTTTACAATTGCGCTAGAGAGGACAAAAATGCGCAACACCAAAATTAGGATTATATTAAAAACAAGTAAAATAGTATCAGTCGGTTTTGCCGACAGATGTATACCCCCAGCCTTCAGTTGTAAACGTGACAGATTTGGACTATATCGACTACTTCATGTACTTTATATGAGATATGTGCACATTTTCGGAAATATTTATCAGGTAACAGATATAGCGGACCGAAGTATTCCATTTTCATACTTCATCTAATACAGATAAAATATATTGGTATGTGCAAAAATTGAAGGAAATTGAACGTTCGTATTTAATTTTATGCGAAATCGTAAATTTCGACAAATTACATATTCATATCACAATACTGGTGAAGAGAAATATTTAGATATAGCAAGTTGTTAAGAACCACCGACTTGTTTCGCAAGTTATGACAATTATAAGTTGGCAGATCTGGTGTTGATGAAAATATTGAGAAGCTCCAAGTCTGAATAGAATCGGATGTTAATTTTGCGTTTTACTAGCTTCATGGATACTCAAAATTTTGACCCTCTGTGGGGTAGGTACCAGAAGGAGAGGACCGATATATCCCATCTTCACACCAGATCTTGTATTAGTAGAAATAATGGGACGTGTGTAAAATGAAGAGAACCGGACGTTTATTTCGGATTCTTTACTCGTTTTGATTATTCAAAACTTAGGTTCTTTGTGTGGTCCGATCTCTACCATCTTTATAAAAGATCTTGCGTTTATAAAAATATTAAGACGTGCTAAGTCTGAATGGAATCGGATGTTAATTTAGTGTTTTAAGAGCTTGATGGATATTCAAAATATCGACCTTTTGTGGGGGAGGTACTTGATGGAGTGGACCGATATTTTTGCACCAGACCTAGAACTGACGTAAATATCAGGATTTGCAAAGTTGGAACAAAATCGGATTATCGATTCTCTTTCTGTGCAGAAAAAAAATATAGGTACCAGAAGGAGTGGACCGATATTGCCCATCTCCGAACTCGATCTAAGTTTGACAAAAATATTACGATGTACCAAGTTTGGACCAAATCGGATACTCCCTTCGAGAGTTATCGTGCGCACCAGCCAGACAGACAGACGGACGGACGGACATCGCTAGATCGACTCCAAAGGTTCTGAAACGGATTTGGTCCAAAGAGGCCTAGGGTCCAAAACCGTTATTTTGACTAGGCACGTTTTGACCGTATCAGATGATATATACCCTCTGTAGCCATATGGCTGAGGGTATAATAAAGCGTAAACAATATTATTTGTCACATTAAGAAATTTGTGCGTACATTTCGAAGGGGAAATTTCTGGTTTTGAAAGTTGGATATTGTCAGAAGTATCATAAAAAATTGTATCTCATTTGTTAAAATTAGATTATGTTGTATAATTTTCAAACGCAAAATGTTCATACAAAAAGAGGAAAAAGGTTAACCACATGCTCGATAACTTCCACATTCCGCAAATTACTAAAATTATAAATAAATAAATATGTATTATAGATGTGTGCGTGTAATATAAACATGTTGAAACTAGAAAAGATGCATTTCTAGAAATGCGAGTTCAAACTTTCCATTTTGTATGCATTCCAGATATGTAAGGGATAGCGAAATGTTAAAGATGACAATGGTTTACAATATAAAGTGCTTAATATCCAAATAGAAAAGCTTGAAATTATAAATGTTGATAACCCTATATTCCGAAATGCTAAGGACAGTTATATATCTTCCCCATGCCCATATTTGTCTACAGTTATGTCATTACGTGTATTTCAGCGTCACACGGGAGTGTTGTTCCAGAAATTGAAAAATTAAGTTATTATTTGGGGAGTTCCAGGCAAAAGTGGTCAATGCGCTACTAAACGAGAGTACTAATCAATTCAAGATTAGGGAAGAACCCTTCGATGTTCTTATATGATTTATATTTCGTTAAATTTTTAAGAGAGAGAGAGAGAGAGAGCGGGAGAGAGGGAAGAATACTTTAGAGCATCAACTTATTTCTGGTATTTTTTAAATTCTAGTATTTTTATACCCTACACCATACCCCACCATTCCGTTTGTAACTCCTCGAATTACTCATTTTGGTCAGCGTAAAATTCTAAGTAGATTTAGCGATGCCCATCCTGTCTGTTGTAATAACGCTATATTTCAAACGAATTGAGATAGAAGGCTACAATTTGCCACACATTTGTATTTTGCCAGTAGGCTGGTTAAGTTCGTAAATTGGTAAAGTCCGTCCACGCTTTCGTATAGCCCCCATATAACGGTATCTCCCAATATTTTTATGATTTTATCGACATTATTTACCGGAATGGCTCGGAATCGGTACTACAGCCTATGACAAATAATTACTTATACAGGTCCTTGTCTTCGTATAGCCGCCAAATAACTCTTGTCATTCAAACGATATTTTTCTACAATATTTTTTTTTTTAATTTTTTGAAGTTCCTTTCAAATGTAGGGTATAAAAAGTTCGAACCGGTTTTATACTTGTTTTGTTTTCATCCTATTTTATTGGGGTGATGTGGCATTTCTGTACAGGTTTCATGTTTAAGGTGTGATCTTTTTGAGTCCAGCATTAACGTCTAACATTTCTTACCAAATGAACAAAAGAAAAATATGTCTTCAAGTAATGAAATGTTACTCAGTTTGGTGGGGGGCCCGTTCCTGTAGAACGCTGCAGACATTTGCGTGATAAAAGCAAGGACACATCATGCAATTAATAAAGCACAGCAGCATTAGCAATACCGTGTGCATACCCAAACAGGCGACATCATACTCCGCAAACCCGAGCATCCCATGCATTCCAACATCAAATCTACTATTAATCAACCTGATATATAATCGAAATCTGCCAGTGTCGCATCTCGCCATTGCTATCCAATGTTGGTGGAGGGAAAACGCCACGCTGTGTCTTTGACTGCAGATCGCGTTGCCATGATTTACTTGCTGATCAATAATTATGCCGATCACTGCATTCTGCATGTACGTTGCTCTTGTGCATAGATGAGATGGCATTTGAAACTTTTATGTGATTCATCGGTCCGCTTATGAACTTGCAACTTGCTGTGGCAGACGTTCTGGGTTCGTTGTTGTTTTGGTGATGTTCTTGATATTGTTTCACTCAAATCTTTGTTTTAGTCGCACCTCTATAATTATGTTTTCCTCGTTAATTACACAGATTCGTTTAAAGGTAGATGCGCACATGCGCATTCCTTTAAAAGTTGTCGGCTTTCGTTTTAGTTTGGTTGGGCAAATTAAAAGCCGGCTCGAGAAGGCAACACCTTTCGGTACTGCCTTTCTGGGTGGAGTTTGGAAAGTTATCAGCTAATTTTTCGTTCGGCCACACTAGCCAGCAACGACCAAACGGAGTAGAGAGCAGTTAGTGTAATTCCGGTGTTAACTATACAAGAACAGGTCATCATCAATCACATTGCCCGGACCCAGACGCTATTGCCACGACGAACCAGATCTCGAAAAATGATGAATGGCTCTTAGCACATTTTCCCTCGTCAAGTGTGTGAGAAACCCTACAACCCAATCTCAAATTTCGTTCATTATCCCAAATCTATCTGAGATAGGTATTTGAAAACCTTGGGAGAACTTGATAGCTGTGTATGGATAAGTGTGTGTGTGTGTGTGAGTGTGTGTGTGAATAGTGTATTTACACCAAATCAACAAGTACTTAATACAGTTCCATAAACAACAAAACAACAATGTTGAGCGGCTTAAATCAAAGCAGCTGAAATAACAAAACACTTTTCACTCCTCCGTAATCTTAACTAATTGACAGATTTACATAAGGATTAAAACTAGCCAGACGCTTGCACACACCGCCGCACTCATTGTTAACGCTCTTAGTCAGCATTGATTGACGATTGACAGACGAGTGTCAAACGTCACTCAAAGATATTTAACACTTTCTACTTGGCCAAGACTACCAGTGTCATTAGATGATAAAGCGTGGAAAGAGAGAGAGAGAGAGAGAGAGAGAGAGAGAGAGAGAAAAACATCGGCATCACGTTTTGCCTAATCCTTGATCTAAAGGCAAAAGAGTCTAATCTTCTTCCACCATCATTTACTTGTAAAGAAAAAAATTGAAAATGAATCGGCAAGTTTTTTTTAATGTATTTAATATTTCCTAAAAATTGTCATTATTAAAATAAAGCCTTTGAATTTCTATACCTATCATTCCGTTTGTAACTCTTCGGAATACTCATGCTATACCCTACAAAGTATTTATATATTCTGGATTAGGGTAAAATTCTAAGTCGATAAAGCGATGTCCGTCTGTCGTACTCATGCTATTATTAACCGTTTTTTTTTTCTTGTATTTTTCGACGGATGTTTTTTTTTAATTTTTCAGGATTCTTCCAAACGGCGGAGGGCATTAAAGTTCAGACCGGCCGAACTTAGCTGCTTTTTACTTGTCCATCCCCAATAAGAGAGATAAATCAAACAAGCGTAGATGTCACACCACTCGGTTCATATTTTATGCCATATTATCACCCATAAACTGGACAGAAATTGGGATACTTGTTACGGCCAGTTAAATCTTAATTTGATGCACTGTAATATTGGGTCAAACATTGGTGACAGGGTACATGTACGTTCCGACAAAAATTACACCAATAAACAAAAACAACAGCTAACAAAAAATAGAGAATATTGTTCACATCTGTGACGATTTTAACACGTTAACAATAGCCTGGTTGAGGGCTTTCTGTCCTCCTCGCCTCCGACGAGCACCCAGCCACCCAAAATGTTCAAAGCAATGGAATCGGTGAAATTGATTGACTTTGTGTGAAATGTCAGCGTGTTTGCTTTTGTTGTTGAACATGAAGAAATCGCCAACATAAACAACAAAAGAAAAGGGTTTGGCCGGTTTGCACAACTGCTGCTCTCCCCATACACCATGTGTGTGTGTGTGTGTGTGCGTATGCTACAAGAAGCGACAGTAATCGAACGGGGGCGTACACACTCGTAAAGTTAAATAGCCGTATGTCCGCTAGTCAACTCACTGGTCTCCGATACCCTTCTGTTGCTGGGAGCTGCTGGTGCGGTTCTAGAAGCCAACTTGGGCTTATTCCAGTGTTCGCATCATTAGTCGTGAACAAAGTGTTTCTGTTGGACCGTTTGTCATTTAATGTCAATGTTCAATATGCTAAACGTAGTTGTCGGTCCGTTTCGTTCAGCTTTTATGCCGCACCCTTTTGATGGTTCTATTGTGGGGGGAATTCAGCCCTGGTCTAATGTTCGTAATCGTCAACATCAAAGAAGGCAGGTAGAGGCTGTCATTAAACGTGGTACGATTTGTTCGTAGCTTCCTTTAAATTATTACCAAAGGTCAATTTAAATTTGATCGGCGGTGTCAGCTCGCCAGACGTCATGTGAGACGCCACACCGTTCAGCACTAATATTGTCAAGTTAACATCGAGGCATCTAGCACTTTGACGCTTAATTTGTTTTTAATTTTGTTTTATTGTTTTTAACCCTTTTCGGCGGCAATTAGAATGCAGTCGTTTTGTTGTTGAGCAATACACTTCCATTATTGATTATCTGTCGGCCGTGAGCTGCTCTGTTGTTGGCGACTAATAGTCGATGAAGCGTTGCGACCGAACTGTAGCACCCTCTCGAATTGAAAGTGTTAATGTTGTTATTTAATGAGAATATAGATATATTGAGCCGAACATATGACGCGACACAATTAAAGTTATTTAATTACTAGAGTTTCAACAAATAAGGCCTATCTTCAATTTTCAATACACAATTACTGAACGGGGAAGTATTCATAGTTCGAACTACTCAGCATTTTCCATTTCCATGTAAATTTTCCAAGCACACTTTTGTAACTAACTAATTTATTTATGCTTCGGTTGTTGTAAAGCTACATTGTTTTATGAAAACGCTGCCCTATCCAAAGTTACGAAATAATTTATTCAGTTCCTTGATAAAAGATGCTAATTCATTGGAAATTGCGAGCAAAAACAATTCAGTTCTAGTATATTTTCAACCATTTCCTTAAGCAATATTTCAGTACCCAACGGCTAACAATATTCCCTTATGTCTGTACTTAGCAGCATAGGTCTTATTTTCTACGTTTTTCTATATAATACTTAGCTGGGGCTACAGTGAAGCTGTAGCTTTTCTTTATGCTGTGTTAATTTCATACTGGGAGAGATGAAAAAACTGCTACCAACTTCAGACTGCTGTCATTTCTAAGCCACTCTTCCGACAGCTGTTAAAGTTATTCCAGTGACAGCTCATTATATTGTTTACAAGCGTACAAAAGCATGTTTGTGAGAGTTTTCCAGAAAAAAAGTTATTCGTGATGGAATTCAAGCGCGATAGTGTGATTTGTTTATATTTGGCTTGAAAACAATAAGTGGCTATTGTTAGAGCACATCAGCATTTAAATGTGAATAAATATTTTGTGTCCCGTACCATCGCTCGTTACCGTGGTAGGAAGTGGACGGAAGAAAACTGCAACATCAGCAGAAATGGTTTGAAAAGTAAAGAAGTGGCTTGATCGAAACCCGCGTAAAGCCATTGATATTCCAAAAAGTGCCGAACTTACACCACAACAGAAAGAAAATAGACTCAAAAGAGCGAAGCAACTCTCGCTTGGCCGAGAGTGGTTAAATGCCGAATGTGGTGAACTCTCCGATGAGAAAACATTCGTTGTCCAGCAGTTTTTAAACAAACAAAATTATCGTGTTTACTTGTCAAAGATGTCAGCTGAAAATGTGCACCTTCGGTTGACCACCAGAAATCAAGCGCCGGCCATGGTGATAGTGTGGGCCACCATAACAGCCGATGGTCGCTTTCCGCTCGTATTAGTCGCTCGTATTAATCGAATAAATTCCGAATATTCTGGAGGGTGTATTTAAGCGCACAATGACCACCAAAATCTCCAGATACCAATCCGTTGGACTATTGTGTCAGGAGCAAAGGTGACTATTTCGAACAAATCTAATCTTATTCAAAAATTTGATGCTATTTCCGATATTTTTTGCATTCATTCAATAATATTCAAAAAAAAAAAAAAGTAAAAATTCTGGCGTTTGACTTTGATGCAGTTTTCTTATCTCACCCTGTACTATGTATGCAAACGGGGTGTCATAAAGTTGGACCACCCGACTTTTAGACCTTCTTTACTGGTTTTTAATTTGTTTAAGCTAAATAATTCAATTGTTAAATGTACTTTATTTTCAATGTTAATCTCGATCATAGAGCAGACCCCCTTCGTTCATCGTTAGTGAACTACTCGGTGGGCTATAATTGGCCCGAGCTAGCCTGTGTATATATTATTTCACGTACGAGGCTTTCTTTTACTGACCTATTGTCGACGGATGCAGCTCTGTCTAGGAACCTTTGAGTGCAAGCCATAGGAGATTTATCTATACGGCTAAAGTCGATCGATTCGTAAATTATCCTGTTAGCAGGTAACGCCAGGTCCCATAGTTATCCCCGTTCCAAATGTTAGCCTTGCCTGTTCGCTGAACATCTTAAAGCCGTATTTCGTAGAAGTTCTTAGTAAGAGCAAACCAAATTCCAAATTTTTATAATACTGTATTTTCTCGTTCACATCCCACAAAGCTTATTCCTGATTCTTTAATTGCCTTCGTGAAGGTTATGAAAAGTCCAGCCCGGATAAACTTGTTTTATACATTACCAGATTTTTTTGCAAAGAAGTGTTTGGCATTCTCAATCAATAATATTAGACGTTGCACCCTTATTCACAGTCCAAATACTACCAAGTTATTTCCTTTATTACAAACAGTTAAAGACTCAATTAAAGAGGTCTTCTTACTTGGAGTGAATCAATATAAATCACTTTATCTGCTCATTTATCTGCCATAACTACTTCTGCCACAACTTGCGTCACCACCCAGTTCGGCTTCGATATCATATCTGTATAGAAATGAACCCTTAATCCCAACATTGCTCTGAAAGTGATTCTCGAAAACAAAAACATTAGCATCGCCACTGCCAATGCCAATGCGGCCGTATAAATGAAATAAAACTGAGTAACCAGAAAATTTTCGATTTTACGGCGATTATCATTGAGTTGTGATTTATTTGGCGGAACAATTTGTCTGTCGCAGCAACAAAGCGGGCAATGAAAAACTCGTGATTGCCACAAGGCCCAAATGAGACACTCTCGCCAGCAGAGCGAACGTACTACCCTGATAAAAGGGGTTGCTCTTGGCTGGATAAATAAATGAAGTCAAGTGAAGCTGCCACATTTCGTTGGGCTGATGATTTGTAAGTTCTTTACACTTACAGCGGCAGTATTTTGGCACAATTATTGCGAGAGTTGGCTATGGGTGTGTCCGCCGTTATCCGTTTTATTGCTCACCCTCTCTTCGCCCATAAAATTAGCAAGGAAGGGGGGAAATCCGTCGAGTTGAATCACATTATCTCTGGTCTCATTATCGTTTGCCATCGTTGGCGTATCAAGGCTCATTCCGCACGCCAACTATAACGTCACCACCAAACTCCCCGTTAACAAATAGAGCCAGGGAAGTGCTAAATCTGTTCGGGTTTCAAATTGATTATGTTACACTTGCACAACGCACGAAAAGGATGCCGAATTAAAAACACATAGTTGATGGTAATTTTCACAATGATGGCACATGATCACTAGGCCAGCTAATGAGAATAAAGTGACAGTGCAAAACTGCCACAGTGGTTAAATGGCTAAATTTTCGTAATTCGTGGTGGGCTGAAAAAATAGAAAAGGTCTGGTTTCCACACACCAAAACTCCTGCTACCAAATAATGGATGCCGTGCCAACTTACAAATCAACATGATTTTTGCAAGGGCTTGTTTTGATTTTCTTTAGTTTTGTCCGCTGCCTGTATTGATTTCGAAATCTTGTGATTTGCAGTTAACCGCTCAGCACAATGTATCTCTGCTGATAACATCTTGCTACTTCAACAACTCACCGGAGCCACACTGTGGCACCAGCAACAATTGCCCATTTAGGTTGAAGTTCATCGATTTAGATATGGCTATAGCTTTCTTATAGGGTATCATATAGTCGTGTAGGATATCATATAGTCGTCCCCATACGTCTTTATTGTTTTTAATATAACATATAAGCCCTGTCACGACAAGGCTCGCAGATCTGACCAAACTGAACGCCGTTTTCCCGTACTTTACTCCGAAATTTTAAATCATGTTTTCCCAATCTTAATTTTTCTAGAAAAAAACACTATGTATATTTCAAAAAAATATAGTATTTCATAAAAAACAGTGTTTTTGATTTCAAGTTAAATATTGAACGACTAATTTCAATACACATCGATAATAGTTCATACAATTTTAAAGATTTGGTACATAAACATCCTTTGTAAAAATATTTCAGTTATTACAGTGACCGTAATACCAAATTGCACAATTCTACCTCTGTTCCTACCCAATGTACCAAATTTAGTACCAATGAGTACTTTTCGTACACGTTATGTATTCAGTAGTGCCCTTACACTCCCTACCGAATTTAGCACTTTACTTATACTTCTTGTACACGTTTCCAAAAGCATCTCCTTAAATCAACCCTACTTCCTAAACTTGGGTTTCATACTGAATATCTTATCTTACCGTTATCCAAATTAAGTAAATTGTATTACTTTTTTTACACTAATCACTTAATACCAAATTTTATACAATTTAGTACTCTCCGTACTTATTGCTACGTTTTTCAAAATCCACCTCCATATATCAACCCCATCTCACAAAAAGTGGCCCTAATACCAAATTTTAGATTTCCAGATCTATCCGATCCTCATATACAAAATATATTTATGCTCAATCTTGCTCAACATGAGCATTTCAAATTTCCAGCTTCATCCGTACACCCAAATCCAAATTCTACTAAATGAAGTACACTTAGTACACATATAAAAAAAAAACCTCCTTTTATCAACTATAGTTCCCCAACTTGATTCTTATAACAAATGTCTACATTTTAGCTCTATCTGTTCACATAATACCAAATGGTACCAAATATAATGCTTTTTAGTACTTTTAGTACACTCCTATTTCGAATTTCAAAAAAAACTTTTAGTGCATCCATCCTACACACCATCAGCGACCATTGTCCCAAATTTCAGAGCAGAGTACTTTAAATACGTTTTTATCAAATGCCCTGATTGGCGTACGAAACAACACACATACAATGCCAAAACATTCGTTTTGAATTACACTGCCTTGTGCCCACTGTGCAACTGCAACGCCTACCGACATATTAATATTACTTTAAGGACATTGGTTATGCTTCAGCTATTTGTTAGATTTGGCATTTGATGCGCCAAGCTTGACATTCACATCATCCTTGTTTGGTGTTCTTATATTTTATAAAACAAAAAGCTAACTTTACATTTGGTTCCGCCGAAAATCGTGGGAATTAAGATTCTAAAATTAAATCAAATTGAATTTAAACCAAATGTTTCATGGTGTACGTATTTTGAAAACAACAATTCTCAGGCGGCGTTGGTACAAGTGCGTCGTCGGCATTGCCAGGGATACTGTGAGAATATTCTCTTTTCGCAATTAGCTTCTATTCATCTGTTTGTGAAAGAACATTTAATTTGTCACATAATCCGTTACATTTATTCATCCATTCCTTTTCGATTGTGTCATAATTGTACGAATTATTTGCCCATTTAACAATCTGACACATCACTGTCATATCAAACGAGATCGGGCGCAGTGGTATTTTTAGCAAAAGACGCTCCCCAACGAATGTATCAAACTGAAATGCAACCACCTTGATGTTTCGGAGAAATGTCATTGTCATCAAATCAAAGTGACAACCAATGCGGCAACAATTGCTGTTCTACCTAATCGCATGATACGATACGCCTGGTCCCTAGCACACACAATGCACACATACCTCCACTTGTGGTGAAAACAATGGCAGCTAATAGAGCAGAGCATTAATTGGAGTTAAATACGACACAACCACAGGGCCATGTAATCGGCATAGGACTCACCAACATCCCAGTGAAATGTTTGAAAAGCATGGCCACAATGTTGGTCCTCCTCGTACAGACCTCGCACCCTAGCCAGCAGCAGTGCACGCATTCTCTCAAAATACCAAACACAAAACAGACCTGTCAAAATTGACATGACATTTCTCCGTTCCAAAGTCAACAGTCAAGCAGAGCAGCCGCGTCACAGGATGATGAAATGGGAAACAATTTGAAAACACGGTTTCATGGTTTTCATATTCGTAATCACAGCCATAATTTCGGGACTCTGGCTTAGGGGAGCGGCGCAGAGACATGCAATGAACGAATTTTCCAGTGTCGCTTGACACTTGACATGCATATGAAAATTCTGACACGTCATCGCTCTGTTCGTTTTCATGGTACTCACTGATTAGGCCAACATCACAAGGCGAATAGAACATGTCTTTCCATGCCTTCCAACATGTATGGAAAGCATTACTTTGACCAGCAATAGAGGACTTTTGATCGAAAGTTGTCACTTTTATAAGACAAAAGATTGACAGTGCCCCCGTGATGACATTAGCTTTGATGTCCGCGAAAATTGCGGTATTTTCCCATATTGTCTGAATTCTTAATTCGTTTATCCATATGCAGATAAAAAAAATACAATTCCTACCCCAGAGAGAGAAAAAATTGCAAAAAGTAAACGAATAGCATCTTGCGAAATATTTGTAAGATAATAGCTGACCCATTTCAGCAGAAATATTTAGATGCAGTTTATTTGTTTTACATTTTCAATCCAAAAAATAATGAACAATAAAAGAAAACTTGACTCAGTGTGTTCACCATGCAGCGTTTGCAACAAACATCTTTTATTCCTGCATCTCCAGATGATATACACATGAGCAATGGTATTCTACAGATGTACACTTTTTTAGCTGGATTTAACAACTGAATGACACGGATTCAAAGACCCATATATCTGCATTCAAGAAATATAATAACACATACTTTAGCACTTCAGAAAGGTTATAGTGTCAACTATAATTTGGCAAACATTTTGTGGACTCCTAAATGAGTTCTTCTTTTTGACTTTTTTTATACAACTCCGAAACTGTTTTAAATAACCCCACATGACTTTCAAATGATACCATATCTGTTTAGTAGGTCCGGGTCCAAAAGCGGGTCTTGGACCTTGGACCTTCTGACCTTAGAGCTAGTGTGTATTTTTGCTGTCGCACAGTAAGAATTTCCAAACTCTAAGTAACTCGAATGTCAAAATGTGTCTCTTATTTCGCTCTCACATACTGTGCTATCAACGATCGACGATAGATATACATATGTACATATATGTATATATAAATCGTTTTGTTTTCATTCTTGGGCATGTTACCCTGACACTACCAATGCTAAACATTTTACCATTTAGTGTGGTTGTATGAGTACTGAACCAAGTTATTGGTGTGACATCCATATATGATGCAGCGATTCAGTACATATTACTACACTTTTGCATAAACGCAACAAATTTTACCCAAAGCTGTACAAAATGGTACATAAAACGTTGGAACTTTGTAAAAGAATGTATACTTTTTTACACGAATTTTTGTGTCTAAGAAATTCGAAAACATTTGATTCTTGGAACTCCATTTTCATGCAAAACAAAATAACTTCCAGCATAAAAAAGAAGAAGAACTACTTCGATAACTTAAAATAAAATTAAGAATCTGCTTCCCGGAATCATCTCATCAGCTTTTGACAAGCATGATAAAAATCCGAAATAATTACGAATGTCATAATGTCATGGAAAGTATTTAATTTTACAAAATGCACATAAGAGACTCGACAAATCCGAAAAGACCCACAACATTAGCATCACATGCCACAGAGCAAACCTTGACATCCTACCCTGCCACCAAAGTGAGGGGAGTGAGTGTTGGCGCTGTTGATCAGAATACGACAGCGTTCAAAATCGCTGAAGACAAAGCACCACAAACAGATGCAGATATTGCTGATCGCAAATGGAAAACAAGCTGAAGACGAGCGCGCATTCCAGAAGCCAAAATGAGAAATCTGCACCATGTTGATAAATTTCTTGTTGCCAATGACGACGACGGACGTCGTATACATTTCATAGCAAACACCACACGGCGTGACGTGGTGTGGTGTTGTGCCTTGCCCACAATTCGCCAACCGCAACTGGATGTCTGTTGTCCGTGTGCAAAGCTTTCGGGAAGACTGTAAGTCAGCACAAAAGCTAATGACGTTCCATAAGTCAGATCTACATAAAGCAGAAGTCATCCCAACGGAAGAGAAGTGAAATCATTCATCAGTGGCAGATTAGTTGGAGGTATAAATCCATCATTCTCGTCGTTCAGCTTGAGCCATTGTTCTGGCCATGAGCTGCTAAGCACTGTGCTCCTACCAAGGCGAATGTAATCGCCCTCCGTATGGAGCAAATGAATTGATCGTTGTGAAGCTGACGAGCCAAAGACATGAGTGCACTCTACCTGGAAAGCCGTAACATCAGATTTCCTGTATGAGCTGTTTGTTTTAGCTGATTTGAAAGATCGTCATCAGGACACAGGCGAACGACGATGCTGGCACAATGTGAATCCCATGAGTTGTGGCGGGTTTGAGGGGCAACAACATTTTTTTTTTTTTGTTTTGTTGTTAAAGAGTTTGTCCGAAAGACGAATCAGCATTTGAATCATTTGTCCAATATGGCTATGCATGCATCAAAGGCCATGCCAGTGTCACCACACCGCCGCCAATGCCCGACCACGTGCTCCTCCGGACAACAAGCACTGGTAGAAGAAATGGGTGGTCACCGGGACTGCCAGTCAACGGTGGTCAACCGAGTTATAAATTTCGACACAATTGCCATAACTTCAATTGATTTAAAGTGGCGCCAATAACCGCAAATGTGACACCACCAAGGGTCAATGATTGAGACAGCAAATGCATTGTTTGGCGGCCAACATTATTCATGGTTTGGTTTTGCTGCGGAATGCAATAATAAATTTAGGGAAAATTTTAAACCACGATACCGACAAAATGCCAACTGGCACAGCCGACATAGTCAACGACGATTGTATGTTTTATTAATTTAAATTATCCCAACTGCATGTGCATATGTAAGGTGAGTTGTATGTCTATGAGTCGCAGGGTCGGATCGGTTGGGAAGGAAGAAGGTGAAGTACTGGCCGCTTTCTCCATTCAAAACGCATACATACTTTCATCAATCACTAGACGGTTCGAGACTCCGATGCCGAAAATGAATTATGGCCCCAATCAAAATACCATCGCAAGCGATTTAAAATCGATTAGTTGTTGTGGGGAAGGGTCATATTCTTTGCCATGGTAGCGGTCGTCATCAAAACATCATACCACTCATCAGTCAAAAATGAGAACAGATTCTTCCAACATCAAAGCTGAGCAAAGCGCATGCAACAGGTTGGCCGTTTGGCTTTGTTTGTTGTTATTCCCAAATCTCTGGCAGCAGTAATTATGTTGCCAAACGATTGACTAACTTGGCCACATCAATTGCAGCAAACATTCACCTCCGCCACGCAATCATTAATGGTGTTTGGTGGCGGCTTTGAACAAAAGATCTCTCCACCTTTGCCGCCGACAGAACATTCAACGCAATGAACGCCTCCTAGCCAACCCCGAAAAGTATGAAAATAACGAAAGCCAGGCGAAGAACCCAGTTGATGCATTCGACGGAGGAGGGTTTCTTCTTTGCAACGAAAACGAAGCACAGCCTAAGACATGCTATCATCGCAGCATTTGCGGCTTTACTCCTCACATCACAAGAAAAAGAGGTGAGAAAATTTTTGATTAGCTTCCTCGGAGGCTAAAAGTCTTGCACGCCAACTTTGATGTACCACGCGCACTCTCAGAAGGCCAATGGTTTGAAATATCCTAACACATACACAAACACAGTCACTCACGTACTCACCGCACACAGTGAGTCCCAAAAATATACATTTTAATAAAAGCAACGGACGGATATATCGACAACGAATTCAAATGGTTTTGATTAAAGTGCATACGGATATAAGTTTATGTACACTACAAAACTGCGTGTTGAGATTTTGATTGGGCCAAAAAGTTTGGTACACCTCAAAATGTTGGTCCCACAATGTCGTATATCGATCAATCCATTTCGCCAAGATAAGTCGATCTAATTATGTATATATGTTCGCCTGTCCGTCTGTTTATTGTAATTTGACTTCTCGTACTCTTAGGAAGAATTTTTAATAACCCTTTGGTGTTCTGTTTTCTTTATTCGGATTTTAGTCACATACAACAACATTAAAGTTCCAGCACCACAGCGGCCGTAACACAACATTTCCGACAAAACAATGTATTTGCATCAAATATCAATATTGCAGTGTGTCGATAATTAATATTTTGGTATTGGGTAATTTTTGCATTCAAGTGAATACATTTGAGATCCACTGTAAATTTAAAAACTTCATGAAATTATTTAAATAGCCTCGATGTTATTTTGGCCATACATCATTGCTATATGTTAACAAGTATGAGATGGGCAATAAGATGCAGCCACGGGAGAAGGATATTATTTGATGGTGCAACAATTGTTATAGTTTCATCTATTTGAAAGAGTAAACTGTGTACAGATATACAAAATATATAACACGTTTTAATATATATACAACAGTCCGGCCACAATGTTCACAGCGGTACTCGTCCTTGGCGGGTTTTAATAATATTTCGTATATAGGCCTACAAATTGGTCATAAGCTATTTTATTTAACACTAAAGAGAAACTACAGTTCATTTTAAAGGTTCGTAATGTTACAAATTAAAAAAAAAAACGTTTCTGTAACTAAGATCGGTTCAATGAGTGTGGATTTCTAATATACAGACAATGATGTGTTCTTTGGAAATCCTGTACCTAATAGAGTGCAGTGATAGAGCTGAATGCAAGCGATCAAAACCCCACAATAAAGAAAACAGTAAAGAAAGGATATAGGTCGGACGAGCCAACTTTATGATATCCTACACTACATTGAACAAATAAATGTTTTTATGAGGAATTTTTGAGAATTAAATCATTTTTGAATGCATGCTATTGCTTTAAAGCAATTATAATTCAAAACCGAAAGAGACAAATGTATAGGAGGTATATCCTCATTTGAATCGATGATATCGACTGATATTACACTTATTAGGCACAATAAACGTTAAAGCGGATGTATGTATGTAAGTACGGATGGAGCTATATATGGGAGCTACATACAAATTTGAGCCGATCTCCATAAGATTTGCCAGTGATAATTCTGATCATGTGCATGTTACGGCTGTGGAAGAAAATATATATGGGAGCTATCTGTAACGATTTCCACCAAATTTTACATACTTATTTCTAGGCCACTTGTTCCGAATCCTATCCAATTTGGACTAATATTATACATTTGGTGCAAAATAGAAGGCAAATCGGAACAAGAAATATATGGAAGCTATATCTGAATTTTGATAGGGCAATAAATGCAACCTGTACTTTGTTAACAAAAGTCGATGGACATGCATAAATCGGCTCACCGTTGATTCTATGTAGATCATCAACAGGAGCTATGGGTCTATCGCGTATAAAAATAAACAATAACATAACAAAGTCCGACATTATAAATTTCCGAATTCTTGCTCTGTGCGTTCACATCGTGGCAACACATGGAACATTTAGTACTGCCAACTACTTTTCGTGTGTGTGATTTCCAACATTTTGAAAATTTTGTTTTTAAATTCCTTTGATTAACATGAATGTTTACAAAAGTTTCGAGGCTCCGTTAGCATGGCAGAAGGCGAAAATATGGTTAATATTATAAATATTTAATGTGGCTCTTTGACAATAATTCAATATTGAAATGGAAAATGTTGTTTTCAAGTCTATACGGACTGTCCGAACGGATGAACCTAATAATGGCAACATCAGTGATTAATACAACATTTATAAACCATAACAATCGCAAATTAGAGAACGAATCTCGGTATTTGAAATGATTTTCAAGTAGTTCAATTATGAATCTCAATATTCATTCTAGTCTTCAGAAACGTCAGCGCAGTACTGTCGGGCCCATTCGATTCTAGCCTTTGCTTACTTGTTTGAGTTTATTTACATACAATATGTAGCGACCAAAGCAGTAAATTCTTTAAAATTCACTTCACCATTTGACATAGCTTCTTTAACGGAACTCTCCGATTTTGGGCACGTTAATGATATTAGCCGTATTTTGTATTCGGGTGCAACCCACTATTTGGCCTTTTCAGAAGTAGAAAACCTTCACACAAGATAAGGCTACGCTTTACAGGACAAAAGAGCTACGGTGCAAAACTTCAACAAACGGCCAGAAGATCGCCAATACGACCATAATAAAGTCATATCTGTGGTTATACAATCCGATTTGAATTATTTCAAAGAATATAGATGAGAATTAATGTTGCTGTTGCCTTATTATAATGGAACATTCTTTAAGAATATTCTTTGTGTCACCAAACATATAGAGTTTAAACGCAGTGAATCTATTCTTTTGGAGATTTAAAATATACAAGACAATATACATACGGTTTGAGTTCGGATACGGTTTGACATTGGCAGATTACATTTAGTAACACCTTCGTATATGTATATCTTGTACTGCCAAAACACATAAATATTAGCAAATTATACTTGGAGTAAGTTGTTTAATTTCATAACTTTATTCGTCTAAAGAGTGGATGACGAACGCTTAGAAATAACAATGCGGGACGTAATTCAGAACAAGTCATTAACAAATTACAATCAAATTACATAACAAACCACACCAATTATAAATGTATTAGTAAACAATAAAAGTTAATATGAAGCAGGATAGCACCGCACCTCCCGCAGTTGCAGATGTTTAGCTACTATGTCCACCATTCCATCCACCGACGATGGATATTTCTAAATGTGTCCCGATAAGCATCTACCCCAATGTTTGATGGATGATTGTAGAACAAGGGCATTACCTCAATAATGTACACATACCTTTTCGAATTTCGAAGTTTTGACTTGAGTATCAACGTGTTTGGATAAGCAGTTCCTTTCACTTGGCTGCTTGGGTTGTTGTGTCAACAGGATACCGCTATTATACGGCCGTAGTGTATGCCTAATACGCAATAGAACAAATCGTTTTACCTGTTTTCAGGTGTTTTGGGCCAAGTGACTGGACACATTGTGTGTTCTGCGCTTCTAATTAAGACATCAAATACCAAGGTCCGTAGTTATGACTTGCTATTAAAAGCAAATATGGGCTGCAAAGGTTATTTGCTCGTTTTCGTTTGGTTGGAACAAAAGGGAATTACACGGAAGTCCTTGCTACTTCGGACTAATTGAAACGCAATCGGATGTGGAATGTTATAGGGAATGGATGCGAAATTCGCTGTTTTGTTTAAGATTATTTCAGCAAGAATCGGAACCCACTTAATATGTGGTTCGACACATATTATGGATGTATATTTATACACTATGTGGACGGAATGGTGGACCAACGAGCTCTTTAATATTTCTTGCGCATCATTCTTAGTTTGTTAGCAATATTTTGCCTATATTGAGGAGCAGTGTGGGACCTAAAAAACATTAGTGATTTGGATGAGTGTGCGGAAAATAAATCCGTAGGAAACTTAACATTGCGTCATTTAATTTTTACTCGTTTCTACTTATTTTTACTTTAATGTCACCGATAAAGATTTTAACGAATTTTCGAAAATCTAGGTAGAGGCATGTCTGAAGCTTCGTTCCAATCAATGTATGTTCCGATTTTGGGACATTCATTTTGGAGTATAGCTAAAATTTAATTATCTCTGTACCGACACGTTTCAGTCTGCCATAAAAATCTTGTTGGACATGGTGAAGATTTCAACCCAATTAATTAAATTCAATTAAATTGAGATTCTATTTTCGGTTGTTGCAACGGAAAAATTCGAGCGGTCGGTAGCTAATTACAATGATGATACACTTTGTGAGTTTGACTCTCTTACGTTTTTGGTACCGCTCTTGTTGAATGGATGGTGGTGTTTGCTGGTTGGTGGGTGAAAATCCAATCCAACAACACTCCGTTACAAATTGGCAGCAATTTTCGAGACTACAGCCGACCATAAAAATTAGCGCAATGGAATGTAAAGTGTAGCATTTAATGCGATGCAATCCCACACACGCCCGCCCAATTTGCTCACTGGCGAAGAACTGGAGCCAATAAATGTTCCAGAATAATGGCAACATTCGAGAGGCACGTGTCGCCCTTTTGGGACATTGTGCTTCTCCAGCCTGAACCACCAGCTCCTGAGGCGCTGGTAGCAAGATGACACCGTAACATTTGCAGCCACGTGCTGCTACGACCAGTGAATTACGCGTTTGACGTCTAACAAATGACACGAATCCATAGGTCGGTCCTTTACTCTATATTGTTAACTAATTGAATTCTTTGTTTCATTTCTTATTTTCAGCTGTTTTGGTTCGTCTTTTCCTCTTCGACGGATACGAAGGACCCCGTGTGGTTATTTCTTAAAAATCATGCGCAAAGACCAGAAGGAATATATAAATAAGAAGACACATAAAATACAAATAGTTATTGTTCGCTTGTGCGATCAGAGACAAATTGATTAATGGTCCGATACAATTTAATAATGTTTGGCATCGGCGTGGACGGTAGTAGCAGCACCAACGACTTACACCTGTCTTCGGAACAAAGAGATCGTTAGTTGGTGTCACTGCTGAAGAGAGATTAATTGAAATCCCACCATGGTCCTTGAGGTTGTGAATGTCAATGTTATATTATGTGCGTGCGTGTGTGTGTGTGTGTTTTTTTTTTTCAGAAATATTCAAATTATGTGTCTTGAGACACTGTGATCGCTTCGCTGAGGAACAAATGCACATAGGATTGCAAACAATTCTTGGGTGGTCGAAATAACGTCTACTTGTTTCCAGCATCCCCAGAAAAATCTCCGGAATCCCATCTGGACTTTTGATAAATTGTCTTACTTTTCCGACACATATTTAAACATTAATGAGGGCGTTGAAATTTATGATATTTAACGTTGTGATAGTTTTATAGGTTCCTGAAAAGTTTTGACACAATTCCCATTTAAGCAGAAATTGTTTCCGACTACAGCTCATTCGGCTGCAGGCACCGATAACAGCTCCCGTTTTCCTACGAATGCTTGTTCCGAGACAGCTATCCGGTCGATAACGCAATCGCCCCAAACTATGTGAACACAACAACAACAACAAGAACAACGCCACAATATGTGTCAGACATGTGTCATGAACATTAAAATTGTCAAATATTCGGCGACAAACAATAAATTATGTTATGTTGTTCTGTGGCCTCCGAAATCTTGAGTACAGTGCGAGCAATATGCAGCTTAAATGGCGCCAAACACATCGAGATCTCTTTTGTATCCTCTGAAACATCTCCGAACAATATAATTAGTAGGAGCAGAAAGAAAAGCAGAGGGACAATGCAAACGATTTGTGTGGCCCAAATATCATTTGAGAATGCCCCCTCCCAATGCCCTGCCATACATATGTATGTGAATACTCGTACATGCATACATTTGTTTATGAAAAATATTGTTTTTTTTAGCTCAGGCTTACAAAATATTAATGCAAATACTCAGTTGAAATATATTCAACTACAATACCTTTCAATATATATTTTGAATTAGCCTGCAACACTATGTGTGGATTTGATTGGGCCAAAAATTATGTAACACCTGGTCCTGCACACAGGAGTGTATATATGGATCTTCTTACCTCGCCGAGCCGAGCCGATGTAGCTATTATTTTCCGTTCGTCCTTCCGTATTTTCATGTTAATTTGTAATCACGCTACAGGTCGCAATTATGGCCCAATCCCCACCAAAATGAACATGGAGGTTATGGTCCGCATTTTAGAGATAATCGCAAAATATTCAGATGTTGAAATGGACAAAAAAAAAATCATTATTTTGCAGTTGCTCTACAGGCCACAACTAGAGACCAATCGACAGAATTTTGCATGGGATTAGAGTTTAGGGCTGGACAGAAGCCTGCCAATTTGGATGATCATCGCACAATATTTAACGGGCAAATATACAATAACTGTTATTTAAGAAAAAACGAATATTTCCACTAAATCGCCAATATTTTTAATCCCAGCGAAATCACAAATACAAAAAAAAGCTCTTCTGACCATTACAATGATGATGATAGGCAAGATATCGGATAAATAGTAAAATAGGTACCATCTATATGTAAAAGAAATTTATATTAGTTATTCCCCTTATAAGTCAAACCGAACCGTTGGACTGAATTTGGCAATTCTCACCAATCCGGAATTGCCTCTTGCCAGCCAAGGCTAAATCTAAGAACATGGAGTAAAAATATGCCAGTAAAAATGTGAATATTTATTGTTAATTTTTTTTATTTCTTGTCATATTTTTAGGCATCCGATTCTTTCAATTTGACTTAAAGATTTTTAAAGTTTTTTTTTTTTGAGGTTATTATATTATGTTGCTCTTATCCGATCCGATCCTCACGCAATTTTGCAGAGTTGAAGGGTTAGTGTCCGAACTGAAGCCTATTGTTTCGAAGATGTATATTAAGAGGTTCAAAACGACAAAAAAAATAATAAATCAATTCCAGATTTTGCTGTAGCTCTACAGGACACAATTAAAAACCAATCGACACAGAATTTGGCATGAGGTTAGGGTTTTGGACAGGGCGGACCATTGGGTTATATAAATGAACCATAACTTTTGGGTGAAACTGTTTTGAGTACCTATCAGCACGATAGAGAGTGTAAATATAGGGCAAGTCAAAAACCAATGGTAACATTTGTGCAGGACTCTATGGAATTTTGAAAAAAAAAATAGACTAAAATGGGGTTGGACCTAAGGAGGTATCCAATATAACATAGTGTTTTACGGAATCACAAGGGCGGCCCGCACGACTCTAGCCCTTACTAGAGTTTTATTTTGAACTTCTAATTTAATATTAAAGTTTCCAAAATTTCAACTTACAAAGTAGTAGTAAATCGCATACCATACTTAAATTCATGTAGACTTTACACTAACGAAGTAGTACATAGCTGGGTTTTGGTAGTCAAGATAGATGATGAATAGAACCGTTAATGATTTTTTTTAAATTTGTCGATTTGTCTCGTGTAAGTACAGATCTTTATTCCGTATTTGCTCATCCATTATTCGAATGCGTACAATCATATAATTATGAAGACTCTCTTGGTCTGTTGCAAGAATGTAAAACTATTGTTAACTACGATAGCCGACTTTCCAGTCCCAGTAGCATGTGGTAGGAATCTAAAATTGTGCATAGAGTTTCAAGTCTTTCGTCTGCAGTCGGGTCAATTTCGAAAATGAGCTATAGCGGCCAATGTTTTAGTATAGCTCCATATAATTGTACCTCCCAACATTCAGAATTTTAGCTTCAGTATCCACCGGAATAGGTTTAAATTCGGTGTTTGGAGTTCATAATCAGTTTACAGAACTTATGAACCGATGGCCAAATATAAAACGGAAAGTGTTGGATGGAAATATATAATCGAGTTTTTTCTCACTTCACATGCAATCGGATCGAATATAGAATAGAATAGAACCACTTAATGTCTGCAGCATTCAATTTAATTATGCGAACCAATTTGTATTTGTGTATAACTATAAGAAATGTTTGTCAAATAAATGAAGTTCTATTTGGAGGTCATACGATGGATTTTTTTTGCTATCGGATTTCTCTTTTCTCTTTCAATGATTGACACACTGACACTCGGTACATATTACACCACCCAAGATGAATAAAGTACCAGTGTGCCAACTGTGTGGACATGAATCATTGCGTTGGCTTCGAAGAATGCAGACGCAGCCACAGATCTAAATAGGAGGCACTGCAGACATCAGGATGAGATAGATTTTTCATCCAATGTTCGCATTTCTTCCAAATACACCTTGAATATGAAGTTCTGTGCGTCAGTCCTGCGACATGGCAAGAACAACTTCTACATATTTTTTTCGCCGTAGAAAGTGTCGGCTGCATATGTCATTATTGGGACTCGTGTCGATGTGGCAAATACAGTGCATTGCAAGCTGTCAATTAAACAAACTTGTTGCCAATTTAATGGAAATTGTGAAGAAATATATATCTACACTCACATCCCCACACATACACACACACACACACGTACACACAAGCCCACTCATACACGTGAACAAGAAAAACATGGATTCCCGTCCTGAGATGAAAGTGCTTGGAGCCCACAACGTCAGCAACATCGTCATACTCATCACCATAATCATTATCGTCGTCAGCGTCAACATCAGCAGCTCCTTTGTTTTCAGAATTGCAGGCTCAAAAGATGTGGACGACAGCCAATGTTGCCGTGAACGCCTTTCGCTGAAACCTTCCTTTTTGGCTCTTTGCGCATGGAGATTTTGCAGAGAAGCCGATATGGCAAACTAACTACTCGCCGGTTGGGTTGAACACGCCTTACCATGCACACGCTGTGGTCAAAATGGCTGCTTCAATTTCCTGCGTGGCATGCCCCCCTTTGCAGAGTTGAGATTTTTCAGTTTGAGCCACTAGAAAGAGACCAACCAAGTGGTCTTTGGCTGTAACGCAGGTTTTCGTTCATTTTCCTTTATTTCATTTTCGCAGTTAGTAGAGGACGGCCTGGACGGCAAACGGAAAACGGCATTTGGGGCCGATTAAAACACAATGGAATATAGCATAGGAATCATTCCGTAGATTTTTGTCTGGTCACACTCAATTAAAAATTATTTCACACGTGATTAATTTTGAATCCAACGGTCACTCTGACACTAATGAAGGAGGCGACTGTGGCAATTTATTATGAAAATTCACACATTTTATTGAATGTAGTCACCTAGATTTGGATCGCGCTTCGCTTGTCGCTGGCATTTATTCGGAGGCCTTTGAAATCGTTGATGTTCAGCCCCATTTCGCTGGATACGTTTGCAAATCATCGCACGAATAAGTTCATAAATTCTCGTTTATGTGGCTGAATGACGAAATAAATATCGGATACGACTACATGCATTGGATGTTTTGTTGTGTGCACCCGAAACTGAATAGTATACAAGTGTCTGTACATAAGTGTGTATATACGTATGGTTTTGTGTATAAATACAACAATGCGACTGGTCGTGTGAGTGACGACATTTACTTAATGAATATAAAACAACAACCATAATGGAACGACATAAAATAATGTGCCAATTTGAAGAGACAACAACGCAATGACAGCCGCCCATCCAGAGACCGGACTATCAACATGTAATTACTGTGGAAAAGAGTAACAAACAATCCCCTTCCCTTACCGTTCACCCACCAACTAACCGCCCACACACGATCCACCACGAACAGGATTGTTTCATTAAATTATAACCAAATGGTGAGATTATCCGTGTTGGACTCATCATTGCATGGATTAGTATATCATTATATTCTGTAGGAGGGGATGTCCGAGTGAAATTGTACTTTTAGGCAGGCCTGATTAGCTGATGTAAATAATCAACGGTGATTTATATCACAAGTGGATGAAGTTACTTCGATATATTAAGCTTGTGTAAAGCAATCTTCGGTTTTGATAGAAATATAAATTGACTCACAAGGTAGGATAAATTGTGCAAATAGAGGCCTTCCTATTTAAAGCATTTATTGTCAGAATGACCATAAATACATATGCAACACAATTTTGTTTGTAACGTTAGAGAACGACACGACAAGCGTCATAATTACGTAAACCTATACTGTAAAACAAATAGTATAATGTCGGACTGCACGAATAAAATGATAACTCCATCTAAAACTTAAGTTCAGTCGCAAAACACGCTCCGTTGTCTCTCTTACATTAACCAAGTAAATGGTATTTTGAATGTTACATCGACTTTTTCTCAGACATGGTTTTCTTAAATGAACATAAGATAATATAAATATTTTTTTTTATATTTAAGCCAATGTTGAACCGACGTCATCTTTCAACGAGATCTTTCCAAATAATCGATTCAGGATCTAGTGACATAGCAACTTCGAATAAAAAATATAAAAAAAAGAAAAAAAAAAAATATATATATATATATTTATTATATATATATATATATATATATATATATATATATATATATATATATATATATATATATATATATATATATATATATATATATATATATATATATATGATATGGGTTTATATATATATATATATATATATATATATATATATATATATATATATACTAGCTGAACCCGGTGCGCTTCGCTACCCCTTTTGATTTTATATGCATTCAAAATTTTATTTACGAATATATGTTGGTTAAAAAAAAAACAAATTTAAAAATTAAAAAAAAAATTATTGCACTACTTTAATGTGTAAATAAACAAAACCATTAGAAAAGCAGTAACATGACATACATACACGAAGGGTTTGTCCTTCGGATTTATTTATTTCATAGCAAATACCAAGCGTGCAGTAAACTGCAATCTTTTGAAGTTGAGTGGCATTTCTATTGCAATTAGTGAATTCGGGATAGTAACATACTTCGCCGTAATAAGCGTATTTCAAATTAATTGTTGTGTTGTTTTTTATTGTTAGCCTAAGGCGTTGTGGGTCAAAAGTTCTTATTAAAATCATATCCCAATCTGATCCGATTTAAATATAATTTTAAAAAAATTACTTTTACACCAAATTCCGCCACACTTTTCATATTTCATTGAAATTGGTGCGTCTAATATGTGAAATCGGCCGAGAATATATATATATATATATATATATATATATATATATATATATATATATATTATATATATATATATATATGGGTGCTATATCCAAATCTTAGCTAATTTCCAATTAATTTGTCACATTTATTATTGTAACCAAATTCCGCCACACATTCTGAATTTCATTGGTATCGGTCATATATATCATGTTTGGTGCATAACATGTAGGAAATCGCCCGAAATATATATGTTAGCTATACCCAAACCTCAACCGATGTCAATATAATTTGGCAATTTTTTTCTGGTGCCAGATTTCGTCTCTCTCGCTTTGGGTGCATTAAATATAATCAAATCTGAGCGTATTTGAATATAATTTGTCAAATTTATTTTTGTACCAAATTTAGCCACTCATGCCGAATTTCATTGGAATACATGAAATCGGTCGAAAATATATACGAGAGCTATATCCAAATCTGAACCGATTTTAATATAATTTGACTAATTTATTTTCTAATCAAAATCCCGTTACATATTCCAAATTTCTTTGGAATCGAACATTCATATCGTGTATGGTGCATAAAATACATGAAATCGGTCGAAAATATATATGAGAGCTATATCCAAATCTGAACCGATTTTAATATAATTTGACAAATGTATATTTGTTTTAATTTCCGCTACACATTCCAAATTTCATTGAAATTAGAGATACATAGCGTGTATGGTGCATCAAATACATGAAATCGGTCGAAAATATATATGGGAGCTATATATATCAAAATCTGAACCGATTTCAATTTAATTTGACAAATTCATTTAGGCTCCCAATTCCGTTACTTATTTTAAATTTCATTACAATTGGAAATACATATCGTGTTTGGTCCACCAAAATCAATGAAATCGGCCGAAAATGTATATGGGAGCTATATCCAAATCTGAACCGATTTCAATATAATTTGGGAAATCAATTTTTTAGATAAAATTTTTAGATAAAATCAAATTTCATTGAAATTGAGGAAATATAGCGTGTTTGGTGCATCAAATGCTTGAAATCGGCCGAAAATATATATGGGAGCTATATCCAAATCTGAACCGATTCCAATTTAATTTGACAAATTTATTTTCGGATCAAATCCCGTCACACATTCCAAATTTCATTGGAATCGAACATTCATATTGTGTTTGAGGCATCAAATGAACGAAATCGGTCGAAAATATATATGGGAGCTATATCCAAATCTAAACCGATTACAATATAATTTGGCACACTTATTTTTGTTCCAAATTCCGTTACGTATTCCAAATTTGGAGACTGTATCTTCAACCAATCAATAGATATGTGCATACAAAATCTAAATTTTTGGGAGGTACCTCCGATTCTGATGCTATATCTCTAGTTCCAAGTGGAAATTCAAAAATTTATATAGCCTATGTTACTTTCAGGCGATTTTGCAGTATATATGGAAATTTTGAGGAAAATCTATTCAGCGGTTTTCGAGTCCATAAATTACAAACAGACAAACATACAAACATTTTCCTCTTTTATAGATATAGATATATATATATATATATATATATATATATATATATATATATATATATATATATATATATATATATATATATATATATATATATATATATATATATGGGAGCTATATCCAAATCTGAACCGATTCCAATTTAATTTGACAAATTTATTTTCGGATCAAATCCCGTCACACATTCCAAATTTCATTGGAATCGAACATTCATATTGTGTTTGAGGCATCAAATGAACGAAATCGGTCGAAAATATATATGGGAGCTATATCCAAATCTAAACCGATTACAATATAATTTGGCACACTTATTTTGTTCCAAATTCCGTTACGTATTCCAAATTTGGAGACTGTATCTTCAACCAATCAATAGATATGTGCATATAAAATCTAAATTTTTGGGAGGTACCTCCGATTCTGATGCTATATCTCTAGTTCCAAGTGGAAATTCAAAAATTTATATAGCCTATGTTACTTTCAGGCGATTTTGCAGTATATATGGAAATTTTGAGGAAAATCTATTCAGCGGTTTTCGAGTCCATAAATTACAAACAGACAAACATACAAACATTTTCCTCTTTTATAGATATATATATATATATATATATATATATATATATATTATATATATATATATATATATATATTATATATATATATATATATATATATATATATATATATATATATATATATATATATATATATATATATATATATATATATATAAACCCATATCATATATATATATATATATATATATATATATATATATATATATATATATATACATAGGGAAACTTTCTCATCTCACATTCGTTGTGTCCACAAAATGATATTTTTTGAACTCACACATACTCATACGCAGATTACTTGTTACTCATGTTAACCGCAGGCGGGCAAGTGGGTGGACTTGCTGTGACAGTATCATATTTTTCATGTTTACTCTGTATCTGACTGTGACGACAACGTCATAGTATTTGCAAATGTGCAATTCATCGCTTGTGTGCAAAAGCCTATCTGGAGAAAAAAAAAGCATTTCTCATTTTTCAATTGTCAACACTGCAGTAACAATATCTGCTTAGAAAAGAGAAGAAGGAAACACAAAAACATATTCTCGTTTGGACTTCCAGACAGTCGACAAGAGTAAGAAGAACAACTTATTTCATATGGAAGGTAAAATGGCGTATCTTTATTCATTCCGAACCATATTGAAATTAAAAAAAAAAAATAGGGAAGTAACAGTGGAATTGTTTACACGAGTATATAGAACATACATATTCTACCGCTCTCAAAATATTTATGGTAAACGTTTGAAATTTGCTATAGAAATGGATTATAGTTAAGTTCAACTAGCTTTGTAGCCATTGTACAGCCCCATGTCCACAAATTACATTCTCATTCATTTAAACATTATTCTTAATATGTTGTAATATTTTAACTTACACTTTCGAAGTTATGTTGAAATAGTGTCACCATTCGACAATGCAATTTAGAAATTAATATACCAAAATCTACACAATTCTATAAGAATTTAAGAATATTTCAGCATTAGTTTTAATACACATTTTACAAGATTTTCAATTCAGATTTCAAAATCCATACACAATTGCAAGATATTGATATATTCGGCCGCAAATTCCTTTGAAATCATCAAAGCAATTGCTTCTTCCAACTTATCATAGTGTACAAGTCGAATTTTCTCACGCCCAACCATTTTTTAGCTACAAGACATGAAATACTTATTTTGAATAAACGATAATAAAACACTTGCCAAACGTCCAGATTTTGGTCGTTTTTTTCCATAATACGATGATAATCAATACGTTTGCAAGAGCCACTTCATAAGGCTATGCGATGCCGCGTTTAAACAAACGAAAACAATAGATATACCATTTAACAATATAACAATATACACAAATGGAAGATATATCTAAATCTGAACCGATTTCCACGAAACTTTACAATTATTGTTGTTCCTATACGATATTTCCTACCAAAAGTCATCTTCGTGAGGTGGACAATAAAGGCCACCAGTACTTACTTAATAAAAAGTGGACAAAAGGACGGACAACAAAAAGAGCTTTATGTAAATTGTATCCCTTTCCGCAGGTTGCAAATAAATTGTCATAAGACGTACTTTACCTTTTGGTGCATTTTCAGCATGGGAAGGTACTCCATTATTGGTGCATTTAAAGTTTTGTCTCTACACTGAAAGTGAAGTATTGGGGACTTGGCTGATGCAAAACTGATTACGACAGAAGTCGGGAATTATCCGTTTTTCATCACATCTGGATGAAGTGAAATGCAATTATGATTGATATGATATTTCCATGCTGGAAATGCATTAAACTGTAAAATGTTTATTTTGATGTATGGATATAAAATTCCAATAACTGAACGTTATACAATACTCGCATTGATCCATAACCACTGTGATAAGCCAACCAATGATTTATGGTGAATACATATCCAAACGTCGTATTTGATTAACAAGTAAAGTTCACACAGTGGTCTTTGGTAGCTTCCTCCTAGCTATAATTAAGGGATAGTCTACTTAACGATTATTTTGATTTATGAAAACCAAGCTTTGTAATTAAAATTCTGCTCCAAAGTTCATATGAACCTGGAGAGGTGTTCATTTACCATTGTTGTGTGGTTTAAATAAAAATTATTAAAATTAGTACATAATTATTATTTCCAACTACCAGAGATGGGGCTATTCTGCACACGACGCCTATGTGCTAAGCACATAGCTTTTATTTCTCGACTCTAATTAGTAGTCTAATGATGAGTCATTAAAACTAAAACAAAATAAGAAACCAATAACATAACAAATAGATAGGCAGTTTACATTTTCGTAGAGAAAACAATTACACATCGAAGAGTTTTATTTATTTATTTCTTTTAGTGCAATATACCACCATTTTATGCTGATATACCCAGTTAAAGGAATCCAATGATGACACTATCAAAAAGTGTAATATTTTTCTAATCCTAATGCTTTTCATTACAAGAAGGGAAAATTCAAAATCGGAAGGATTAGTTTGGCAGAATTATTCCTGTGTTTCATGATGCCTCGCTATAGCTTTACAAGCTCCTTAAAGACAAATAATGAGATATTTTGATTTTTGAGATACCTAAATTCAAAACCAGTTGAATGTTAAAGTTATAGTCATGCTTTAACCGGTATGACCTAAATTTGTCAGACAGACAGACATTTGATTTTAATTCAAAGAAGAATTTAAAAATCAAGAGAATCTATTTTCGACTTTGACTTTTGACTTTAAGATCGATATTTGAACTTGTTGTTGGTAACAGCAAAGGCTTAGAACTAAGAGTAGTTAATCGTAGCGTATATATTTTCGGCTCATTTTAATCGAAAGTTGACCTACGTATTTCCAGACCATGTTCCAGAGATCTTGCTTATGCCACACATAGGCTCACCGGGGTATTTAAAAAAATATATAAAAACTGTAAGTGACTAATGAACATATGCACAATCTTTTGCATGTGACCCGTCTGTCGTTCGACAGTTTTATTAATTCGAAGACCCACTTAAATCGATACTTCTTGCCACGGTAGTTAAAATTCATTTCTCTTAATGCTTTGTCTTTTTTAATATTTCTTAGACTGTGGCAGTCTCTCAACAAAGTTTTCACAACTTCCTTCAACTTCCACATGGCTTGAGTCGAACATTGTCCGCCTCGTTGTACACGTCTGCATGTTGTGTATCCTTATTATTATTATTGTGTAAGTTTGTGCAGGTCGTATTTGATTACAGCACACACGACGAGAGAGAACAAGTGAAGCCTACATTACACTTCATCAGCAATCAAGAGTTTTTCATCGGCCTCGTCGTAAGCAAGGACAGCCAACCGACCAGACCTGTACCACGGGGCAGATTGCTGGTAAATTCAGCAAGGATTCACATGTGTAGTGAATTTCTTCCAACTTCCTTACAATCGACTCGGTAGTGGGGTTCAGTCTTCGCCTCCCCGTCATCCTCGCCTCATCGGCAGGGCATTTACAATTTCCATGTTCCAAGGATATCCCATTTTACATGCTTGTTCCACATAATAAGCATGTTGTTCTCGGCCATACCCCAACTCTCTTTTAACGATGGTGGTAATTGTTTCCCTTTCCTGGCTGAGGATACCCTTGGTGAAAATTGTGCTGTAGGTAACATGAACATTTCTGTACGGCCTCGTCGGCGATAATTCAACTCTGGCCAACAGCAATAATTAATTGTAGTTACTCGACTGGAACAAGTCCATGAAAGAAGCGAATGAGACGCCCAGACATGCAGTTCGGCGATACTTATATACATTACACATTTATGCGTTTTCTATTGCAGTATTATGTCTGATGAAGAACTCAATTCGTCGGTTACGGATGATGCCATAGCAACCTTTCGACATTTTCCCTAAACCCCTCACTTAATTAGTCCTACGCTGTTGGTCTCCTATCACTCAATTCGTCCAACCCCTTCATTAAAAGGGCCAAATCATAATTTATTGAACGGCTTGAATTGCTAAACATCGAGAGTAGTTTTCGTAGAGCGTTGGCTATGTAAGAACATCCAACCATCATCGGGAGTCCTCCAACGGAAGTCCACGACCACTGGTTTGGTCGTAAGGTCTTTGAATGCCTCAAACTCATTTAACACATGGCAAACAATAAAAAGTATTAATAATGAATCGATTAGAAAGGAAACAGTAATTAAAGCGAATATGTAACGTCAGTCAGTACAAAGGACAATATGACACAAACTTAATGACACAATGACATGGACACACACGCACACAAGCGTCACATATGCATGTGTCCCATATTCGAGTTCTATCATGACTTTTATAATGACTTTATTAGTTAGTGTAGGCCCCAAGACGCTTAACCCATAACTGAAAATAAAACAGCAACAACAAAAAAAAACAACTCGGGCTTCTGTTGTGGATCTCAGAGATATCTTATAATTAAAAAACATTTAAAATCGACAGCGACCTGGAATTTGCTTCAAAATGCTTTCATTAATTAAGACATCACTTTGTTGGGTGGAGAGCGTGTGAAAAGTTACAGCTGTCAAAGCTTTCATTAAAATTGCTTATTAAAATTCAATTAACACCCTCCATTTGGGTCGACATAAATGATTTGGTCAGAGGGAAACTGAAATACCTTTTTAAGAACAAAGTTTTTTTCATCGAAATCTGCCTGGGATATTCCTAAATGAATATCAATAGCAAGTTGCCACCTGCCTTCCCACTCGTCGATCCCATCTTGACCCGTTTATTATTTATCACTACACTTCAGTTTTTTTTTTATCATTGGCAATGCTTTATTTACCAAGCTCTAGAGTTATCTTTAATGGCAGTATTTTTTTTAGAAAATGGAACAAAAATAAACACTCAGTGATTATATTTCATACATTTCATTTAGATCTAAAATATTAAATCAAACATCCGCTCTGAATATTTAAAACAAGATGTTAATTCCAAATATTCCATCTCCTGTTTGGGCCGAACTGTCATCTAAAAGTCTTACAAAACAAATTGCTTGAATTGGTATATAATAATATTGAATTGGTATATAATAATCCATACTCTACTACAGAATAGGTTTCTATCAAAATTAATGCATTGTCTTTAATATTCAACACCAATTCAAATCCTATTCAGAATATAATGACATGAACGAGCCTGTCTCTAGTTAGGTGAGGTGAGGCGCTTTTATAAAACAATAAAAGGATCATATAGGTTTTCGAAATTGATTTCCTTCAAGTATATACTCTTCTACTCATAAATAATATTGTGATATTGAAGTAAAAAAGGTTAAATTGGATTAAAGAGAAAATGGAATTGCTGCTGTCACTCCTGGAAAATGTTAAAATCAGATTCATCATATGCACTCGAGTTCGACTGATCGAGCAATCTAGGACAGTTAGGGTAAGTGCGCCTTAGTTTGACATGGCCCAGAAGTCGGAATAATAAATAGGAATTTTTATGACTAAATTAAAATAAGTTTATATTAGCTTCGAATATAATGTAAGCTATTCTTTGTGTAAAATTCCGCTAAAAACAAATGGTTTATTCTATAAAAATGTAAATTTTTGTCTGTGAAGGAAGGAAGGAAGAATTAGTGGAGACGTCAAAATTAGAAAACTCGTAACTATGCTAAAAGTTCTAAAGTTTCAATAGGGTCTTTTTGAAGCGTTAAATGCAAAATTATGTTATCTATTCTGATGCCGACTACTGGACCACAAAACATTAAGGATGTGCATGTGGGTTTGTTTATTATTTCAAAAACTAAACAAAATTTCGCATCTGAATACATTAACATTGTTCCAATTAAAAAAATCAACTTAAAATGTGGCGAATACCTGCTACACTTACGCATAACCCCCTTAAATTAGATATTTCATTCATATCAGAATAGATTCTATGAATTGTCATGGCACATCCTTACAAATGCCCCGACACTCGCTCATAATTCGGACAAATAAAAGCATGTGGACTTTTGGCCACCAGTTATTATTTCTTTTTCTTCCCATTATCATTCTGGAAAACAAATTTCATTTTATAAAGTCCTTCCTTTTTCGGTCCACTTTTGGCCACAAGAGGGTGTGAAATAATTTGTTAAATGCCAACAACCAACTAACCAACAAATTATTGTTTAGATAAACGCGCGCATATTTTGTCGAGAGGATACCAAACGGTTTTGGAAAGTAACAAACAACAAAAAAAAAGAACAACATTTCAACATCCTACGTGCCCCACACATTCTGTCTGGGTGTAGGTGTGTATGAGTGTGTTTCAAATGCCCAAGCGGAATAAACGAGAATTTTAAATGCTCACACTTAACTGCGAATTGCGTGTAGATAAGGAATCCCCGAAAAAGGTAGCAAAGAAGCAAAATGCGGCACAAACTGGAATGCCACCGAAAAAGTGGCTTCTTGCCTGAATGGCACTGACTACGACGACGATGATGATGATGATGAAAATGAAGCCGTTTCGGAACGATAAAGACCAAGCCAAACAACGCACACTGGCGAAGGGACGTTAACGTCTATGACCATTATTATTAGTTCGCAGTCCTCATCTCTTTCTCAGTCTCTTGGGCGGGAGTGTTTTGGGACACTAGATGATGATACCCCTGCCCAGGTGTATACGCGGCGGAGGTGGTTGATGCAAATGAAAACGTAAGGAACGAGATCGGTCATTTGAGATAGCAGACAAATGATATTTATGTTTGAAATTAGGCGTTTACTGCCACGATAAGTAATTTGTGTATAAAACCTCATTCCGCCTAATTTTCTTGGTACGTTTTTCACCCTCAGTTGCTGGGGACCTAATAGACAAGTGCGATGTTGATATGATGCGAATAATTAGGCCATTTAAAAGGTGAAGGTTCAGGGAGTTTCATAATGTTTACATATAATTTTCTGTTCAATTTGCATACAGTGTACATCCCTCTACAAATGAAGGAGAATAGCAATAAAAGTTGGGCTTCCTGAGAATTGTTTGCCGGCTGATTTCCCCAACAGAATTGTGTGTTTAACACAAAATTTGACACGAATATATTGTTGGAATTTACTCTCATCAACTACAATCTTGAATATATAGTGCATCTCCTTTGGGGAAATGTTTCCGAAAACAGTCGTACAGGCATATCACGCTGTCACCTCCTCTTTAATTTTTGTCAGTGGATATATATGTTTGCAAAAGGACTTGAGAATAATATTTTTATAAGCATTAAGTTTAAGAAAATCTTAGGATTGTATTGAGAAAGGCTAAAGAAACTCCCTAATTATTCTTCCTTACCATTAGAATAGGGTTCGAAATATGAAATTGCTTTTAAAGAAGTATTATTACTAACTAATAACAATAATATTGTTCTCAAGATGTATTATAGTTTTTTTTTTTGGTATTTTTTTCTTGCCTATTGAATTTGTGCCAGTTTCCATGGTTCAAGGTTATTTATGTATTCCAATAAAATCGCTTTGGTTCATCAAATCGGTCGATATTTCTAGGGGTTTCTTTCGGTCTATTTTAAGTATTTTGAGAGTTCGAATGATATTTTTTAAAAATTAAATTTCCACTGTTTGTAATACCTCAATTATTAATTTATAGTTATTTGAGTTCGGTATGTTTAGAATACCCTTCTACCAGGTATTTAGTTCTGTCCACCTCGTGATTAATGTTATAACATGTTCAGGACGCTTAAAATGATGATGAGGTATGTTATTTGATCATCTCTTTGAAACTCCACAGAACTTTCCCATAAGGTATATACTCTTGATCAGAGTGAAATTCTATGTCGACTAAACTACGTCCGTCTATCTGCCCGCAAATATCTTGTATTGATAGAAATATTTCGCGATTCATTTCGCGTACTACGAGCTTCATGGCTATTCAAAATGTTGACCCGTTGTGGGGGAGGTACCAGAAGGAGTAGATCGATATATCCCATCTTCACACTTGTGTTGGAAGAGATATTGGGATGTATGAAATTTGAAGATTTGAAGACTTTTACTTCAAGTTTAATAAGAGTTATAGTTATTTAAAATGTTGACCCTTTGTGGGGGAGGTAGTTGATGGAGTGGGCCGATTTTGCCTATTTTCACACCTGACATAGCACTGGCTAAAGTGTTGGGATTTCCAAAGTTTGAACAAAATGATAATACTTCTCGTCCGATTCGGTCTAGAGATGTCCGTCCGTCTTTCTGGTTGGTGGGTGCGCATGATAACTCTCGAAGGGAACTCCGATTCGGTCCAAACTTGGTACATCATAATATTATTGTCGAATGTAGATCGAGTTCGTAGATGGGCAACATCGGCCAACTCTTTCTAGTACCTCCCCACAAAAGTTGAAAAATTTCAAAGAAAATAATTTACCGTCCTGAAACTGATTTGGCCGTATCAAATGATATATACCCTCTCTAGCCATATGACTGAGGGTATAAAAGTTATTTTTTAAACAATCTAGGAATTACACTCTTGAAAATCAATAAATAACAAGTAAAAAAGCAGCTACGTTCGGCCGGGTCAAACTTTTAATACCCTTCACCATTTCGAAGGAACTTGAAATTTTTCAAAAAAAAAAAAAAAGGAAACTACCACTTAAATGAAAAACGTTATATGGGGACTATACTAAGACGTAGACCTGCATTAAATTTTTTTTCCATGAGTTTCAATACGAAATTTGAAACGATTCCGGTGGATAATGTTGCTGAAATCGTCAAAATACCAACTATCCGGAGGTACCGTTATATGGGGGCTATACGAAGTCGTAGACCTGCATACAAAATTTTTGGTGGGGGGCTATACGAAAACGTGGACCGACATGGCTCATTTACGAACTTAACCTGCCTACTGGTAAACTATGCATGTATGCAAAATCTTAGCCTTCTATCTCAATTCGTTCGAAAGATAGCGTGATTACAACAGACAGACGGACATCGCTAAATCGTCTTAGAATTTTACGCTGATCCAGAATATATATATACCTTGTAGGGTCTATTATTTCGAGGAGTTACAAACGGAATGACAAAGTTAATATACCCTCCATAGAATGGTGGATGGTATAAAAAAGGAAAGGGTACTATTGCCCCAAAATAGTCTAAAACCTTTGAACAATCTTTATGTAGTTGTAATAAATCCATTAGATTAAAAGAAAATTTCCCGGTTCATAGGCTTAAGAATGTCAAGCCATAGAGTTGATCTATATATCCTAATATTTTATGGGATTAAGACTGGCAGATGAATTTTTAAATTCTAGAATTTATTCGATACCAATTATAATTGTCTAATGTAGAGTAAGGCGTACTAACTTTTCGAATCAGTTAGATGAGCTTGTAATGATAATCATTCTAAATGAATGCACTTCACAAAAACCGAAAACCTTTAGAAAATTCCCAGTTTACTTAAACCTCACATCCATGCCGATTAAAAGGCACCAGAGGAGAATTTGTCTCTCTTTTTCCGCTTTCACTTAGAATTGGAAGCTAATTGTAAAATACGAATTGAAACGAAAATATGTAGATATGCTTTTTATAATTCATTGATGTGTTTCTCTTTATTTTTAATGAAGCTTTAAATAAATTACTAATTTTTTCACTGGTCATAAGCACATATTACAAAATGTTAAACCAAATTTAAAATATGTTTTCTATCTTAAGCTATTATTTATATGTATTTGTGTATGGGTGTGTGTGTAGCAACATTCCGTCAATTACATTTATTCGCATTTATTTATCTAAAATACTTCATTAGGCTATTCATTACAATTAGGAACAATATTAAATACAAAGACGTCTGCCAATACAAAGGTAAGTATCGGTAGCATTTGCCGGGTCCATCATGGGCCCTTGCCTTTTTATACACTAACAAAGCACTTTCTACAAAGAATCGAGTGTTTTCAGCGGGATACATTCAAATTATGCCTTTGGGCCTCAATTCTCAGGACTATATCTAAGGAATTACATTTATTTACAGGTTGATAGCTCTTGTGTTCTGTCTTTACACTAACATATATGTGGGAACTTTACAAATAATCATAAAGCGGGATCCTTTCACGGTTCACAAGGCCCCTACTAAATAATGTCAACATTATTTACGATTGCACTGGTTGGGTAGAATGAAATCAGTTTGGCGGACTTCTTGTCGGAGGTGGCGGTTGGGACGGCTGTTGTTGTTGATGCTGTTGAGGAACTGTGTAGGGACTGAATCGATGGAAGTTTTTTGTCCTCAAATCAGGAGAAGCCGATCCAGATGAAGAGGGCGTCGTAGCGGGTGCTGGTGGATTTATGGGCTGCGGACTCCTTCGAGATGAGGCAGCTGCTGCAGCAGCCGCATTTGCTGCGGCCTGTGCTGCTGCCGCTTGGTGGTTAGCCAGAAACCCAGCGGTCAATTGGGGCCACTGTTGTTGCCACATTCCCAAGTTGAAGGCGTTCAGCGCTGCTGCAGTCGGAGGACGTTGGTATAGATGAGGCAATAACATCTCCGTGTATGGTGACCGCCCAAACATCTGCAGGTGTTGCCTGGCCTTTTCCAGAAAGGCCATGGATGCAGCATCAGCATCCTGGGGTGACATTTGCTGCATCAGTGGGTCCGGAAAGAATCTGAGTGGCGATCGAAAGTGCTGCTCAAACAAATAAGAGTCCATGGGGTCACTGCAACAAAATGACGAAAAGGAAGGCAACAAAAAAAGTTATTTTATTTTGTGAAGAATTAAAGTTCTCTGTTAAAACTAAACTAATTTTCGTACGTTCTCTGATAATTGCAGTGAAAACCTAACTGCAACACTGACGCTGGCACTGGCACTGGCAAACGGCAACAACATTAATCGACAGTGGTAGTCTAAGAACGGCGGCGGCCAATGTTATTCGGCATTCGCTCATTATTATCGTGTTTTCGTGTACGTATGAGCTTCAAAGTTAAAAGTGCCGACCTATAATTTACGCCACTTAAAACACTGCCGCCGCAGCCAGCTCTGCTTCCACGTCACACCACAGCCGACTTCACCACCACCATCGAAATATGTATTCGCACAGCCATGTTGCCCAGGACGGAGAGAAATGTACATTGTTGGCTGTTGACAGTGGAACAGTGGTAACGATTTAAGGAGAAATAGAAAAGGAAATGCTGAACAGCATAAAACAAAGAACATAAGGACAATGAAATGATATAAACGCAAGAAGTCAAAGAGGTTTTTGAAAAAGTTCTTATTTTCGTTTTTTCGTTTCACAGTCGACGAACAACACTTCTGTAGGAAATACTTAGTGGGAGCATTTTATTGTGTCTTTGTTGGGACCAGGATACCAGATACTCTGTGACCAGTGGGGATCCAACTCAACAAAATACCATGATTGGCCATTTTAAAAGTATTTTAAAGTCGATTTGTATGCGGCCATTTACACCACTGTGCGATGCCTCAATGTCTGAGTCACTTGCTTCAATTCTTTATTTATCACACATTTCCAGACATAACAAATCTTGCATGGGAGAATTAACTTTTCGGTTTTTTTTTATTCAAAACATGTGGCTTCTATTGAAAGTACCTAATTTCAAGCAACATTTTATGACCAATCATATTTTTCACGCAACCTCTGGAACAGCTAAAATTTGCAGACTTAATTGAGTTAGTGTTTGCTTTCACTTACCGGTCAAAATCAGTTAGGCGAGAGGAGTCTCGGAAGCCTTTGGCAAATGGATTAGAATCTATTTTCAGCTTTGTTATCAATTGATTCTGGTAGGCCGTTACTGCCGTAAAGACTGTCTCCGGAAAGACAAATGTCTTGTGTTCCATTTCCTGTAAGTCCTTGGGGGTGTTGGGAATATTCTGACCATGGCTAAGGCGGACCAGATGGATTCTTGGCTGATAGCGATGCATTGAATTCAATACAATCTGTGGAAATACACCAATGTAGTTATTGTAGATATGTGTTTAAGTAGGTCTTGTGACTGCTGTCATAGATTAAAAATAGTTGAAAATCTCGTCCGCTTTTTAATCCGATCTCATGGTTTATTAAAAATATGCAACATAAGTTTTTTTATATCGGGAATAGAAGAAGTCGATGTTATGGTTCATCGGTACCATACACCTGTCTCTCTACTCCACCCTGCAGTCATAATCGAAAAGATTTGTCTACAACATACTCACTTGTCCACTTTTATCCATTTCATTGTTCGTTAATTTGACCTTCTCGAATGAAACCACTTGTTTTCTCAGTGCATCGACACTTATGGGGCTGTCTGGGTGGGCATATAAACGGGCTGGGGGTGGAGGGTCAGCCTTGCCAGCCACCAGCCACGAGGACCGGTGATACGCGTATCGGTATCGTCTCGAATCCATGGGTACAATGTCGATAAGGACAGCATAGCGATCTGGTGGTTGCATATGTCTCAAAGGTCCGGAGAAACTGACACGGACAGTCGGGAACATTCGTCTGAAACGAAAAATGTACATTTGTCATTTATTACTTCTGGCCACAAAAAAAAACTATGAGCGAAAAACTCATTGACAAGGACGAGCCACTTCCGCAGCCTTTACTGGCAACTGATGTGGAAAATATCAGATATGTTTAAAAATATGACCCAATGTTTTTTTTTTTAATATTTCAAATAACAACCAAAACAACCCATATAGCTCGCAAACTTGACTCCTGTAATTATAAAGCATTTTGCGGCCAGCTAAGTAAAAAATCAACAAAACTGGCGGTTCAAATTAAAAAAACAGTTTTTGGTACAACTGCAAGGTATGCAGCTACCGAAATGACAGTGACATTTGTGTGTCTGTTTGTTTGTATTTATGTTTACAATGCCAGAGCAGTGGCAGCTACCAGCAAATTTCCTACACCGCATAAAACTTGGCAAATGAAGTGTTGACATAGATTGAAATCGAAACGCAATGCTTTGGCGAATTGCATGCGGATCAAAACAAGTCCAAATGACGACTGTTCCTCAGTTTGTATGTGGCTGTTTGTTGTCATTTCCAAATGCTACTGTTGTTTTCTAGACAGAGTAGAATGCCACCATACCATATCGCGGTATGTCTGCTTTAATTACAAGACAATCGTACATTTTATTCTGATGACGGTATTTCTGGCAATGTAATTGTTCCTTCTTCCTCAACTTCTTCTTGTCATACAAAATAAAAAGAGGCAAGACATAACAGTACAGCAGTTAAAAACTCTTCACCGGGCGTTGTACAAAGTTCCATTGTTGACAATCCAAGTCAAAAAAAAAAGAAAAATAACAAAAACAAGTTCGAAGTATTATTAATAATACCTTCAAAAATATTCCAAATTTCCATCAGAACAATTTGCAATTGGAAGATTTGCATTTACTTCTTATATAACCTACAATGAAGAACACCAATGGCAAATCGTCGGGGTCATGTTTGGTGTGACATACGCCAATTACTTACTTTGAGATAGACCCATTTCACATCTCGAATCGCTTGGAGAGGATTGAATATTCACAGGATTTGTAATGCTAATACAAGAACAACCTCTCAAAACGTCGAATCTTTGAGGCTATAAATTATTAGTTTTCAACCAAAAACTGTTGAATTTGATTGAAATAAAATTTTGATTTTTTAAGCTATTAAACTATTTATGTAATAATAAAAAATAAAAATTTGTATGAACTTCAGCCCGGGTATTATCTAAAATATTATCCTTTTTAAAACATATGGTTTGTTTCAGAACTGCAGGAATGTAACAATTTTTACTACAATAACCGATTTCCCTTTGTGATTTCGAAAAAAGATTACAAACATAATATATTCTTACAGGTTCTGCAACAGAGCAAAGCGGGCAAAAACCCCATCGCTACAAAAACAAGCTTTGATGTGACAAACATTTGATAGTAAAACTTGAGTCAAACGATAACTCTAGGAGAGAGTTTCCGATTTAGTCCAAATTTATATGTAACGAGTTGAATGCCCAAACTCGGCACGCGGGAGCAATTGTATCAGAATTTAGTCATCAGTACAGTTCCTCAGATCCTCGTACCTCCCCCCAAAGGACAAAACTTATTACATTAATATATTTCTACCCACTCGTCCTTTCTCTTGTAGTGTTAATAACGTTGTACTGAACAATTCCTTTACCATCCAGTTGCACGGCGAGGTCTTTTCTTTACTGCATTCTGCAAGTATCCTGTCTGATGCATTTTATGTGGTTATATATGGTTGATTGTTCGTCTGTATTGACATATTCCATTATATGGTCACTATTACAAGTTTTGGAATGCACTTGTTAATCTCGTTCATTTTTAAGGTGTTCTCCGGGGTTGTTATAGTCGATTCCGAGTCTGACTCCGTAGACTTGCCTTTGAAGATATCTGATTTTAAATCTAAATTCGCTTTTGAGTTTGACTCGAGTGACTTAAGTTTATTCCTATAACTACACAAACAAATAATTTCCCACTTTCATATTTCAATAGCCTGCTTTGCATAAACCGATTTTCTTACAGATCTTCCATTTCTGGCACATTGGTTCATTACAAGACAATGGCTTGTTTTTCACAGCTCAGTAGCAGGAATGGTTTGTTTTGAGCAAAGTGTTAACATGTCCCGAAATATGTGTTGGCATTCTTCGAGCAAACAGTAAGGGTGTTTTGATATATGTATGTGTGTGTGTGCATATCGGCACAAATTCGAGCATAAAGCTGTTTTCTTAAGGGAGGGCAACTCGCAATGGAAAAGGGGGTGGGGGGCTAATAAAAATAGAAGATCGTAAATCATATTCCAGAATAATTTACATAAGAATTGTTTATGTATAACATGGTAAGACCGGTGGCAACGAAATAGAAACGTTTACTCGCCCACCACCCTGCCGGAGGGAGTTTGTCCGCCAAAAGCACACCACGAGGGCGGTCTTCAAATTCGAAAACAGACCATCCTCGAAAATGTCTCTAGAAGCCATGTATTCCAGCTACTGGCTCGGCCAACCTTACACTTCTTACTGACCTCGTTTGTGTCTGCAGGAGCCCCCTGTTACCAGTTCCGTACAAGTGTGGATTTTATGTGTTTGTTTATGGGAAAATTAGGCAAATTAAGCCCCAAAGAAATTATGGCACAGCAGTCCAAGAAGTGTCTGGTGTTGATTTGGGAAAATATTAACTAAGCAAAAATTACAGTACAAAACGGAAGAGGATTATGTTAATTATTCTAGCCTTTCTTTTTTGAGAAAATGTACATTTCTTGCTTGTGTATGATAAGCAGAAGCAAGCTGACAAAGAGGCGCTCGCGGAGGTTCGTCCATACTGTAGGTCAGTAGTAGTTTGTTATTTTAAATGGATTACAGAGTGAGAAGGATTGCATAGTTCCCCCATGGAGACCCAAGCATTTGTAATACAATTGTCAAATTTGTTCGGTGCATGAAAAGCGTGGAAATTATGATTATCCTCGCCTTGCCAGCAAAATCGAATGCTGCACTCATTTTCTGTTCTTCTTCGTGTCATTGACGGTAGAGTGCGTTGCATTGTCCGCACATTTCTCAGAAATACCAAGCCGTGTGGTTTTGTTATCAGACCAAAATCAAATGTTGACAAATATTTACAGCTTCTGCTTGCAAACAGTCATGCCAAGCGTAACAGCATCTATTAAAGTCAAATCCGGCATTCACAACATCAGTTAGTATCTGAAAGACAACGGTGGGCAGGTCAAACAGTCTAGATCGTCAAACATTAGCAGCAGCACTGCAGCGACGGCTGACAGCGTAACAAACCCGTTGACCACGTGATATTTTATCTCAATGACCGCAAATATGGTTTGCAATGCACAGCGGACAACAAAACAGATGCGGTCATTGTCTAGAAATGCCACCTTCTTCGCCATTGTCTCGTCTTGTGTGTGTGTGTGAGTGTGTGACCCAACACACAAAGGGACACCCTGACGAATGTTGGCAAAGCCCAAGACTAGAGGTCGTTTTTCAAAATTGAGATGCAACCGAGTGCCTTTTTCACGTTGTAGTGTACCTGCCTTCTTTATGCCTGTTGTCTGTTGTACGTCTGCTACCCTGTTGTCCTTTGTCCTTCCCTGCGGTTAGCAGACAAAGCATATATTTCACACGGCAGGTTTTAAGGGCAATGGGCACAAAATTAACATATCACACTGTATAACGTTTAGTTCATTAATTAATTAATAATTTCATTGCGCATATCCAATTTTGTTGTAACGCAACCCTCATCGGAAATGCTGGGGGACATATTAGGAACAATGTACCAAGTAGCTGTACACCATCATTTCCTTTAGTCGATACAGTGCCCTCTTTTTCTATTCTTTGGGTAGGCCGAAGGCCATATTCATTCATTTCATTTCTTTTGTAACACTGGCACCGAACGCAGGTCCATGTTTTAATAGGTTCCAAACGTGGAAATATATCTTGGGCAAACCCGAATTTAAAAAGTTAAAAAGTGTCAGTTGGTTTTGCCGACCGATGTATACCCTTAGCCAGTGTTCGATTATTTAAATATGTGTTAACTTTTGTTATGATTATTCAAATTGTTGACACTGTATGGATTAGGTTCCGAAGGAATGGGCCAATATTGTCCATTTCGTATCGGACCTAAATAAATATGATATAAATATTTCCACGAACCAGGTTTCCACTATATTGGTTACTTTCTTCACTTCATATGGGGTATGTGCAAGTTTTTGAAGATTTTAACCTACCTTTGTGAAGAAGGTACCAGAAGAAATTGTGCGATCTCTACCATCTTTATAAGAGGTCTTGTGTTGATGAGATATACCAAGTCTAAATGGAATCGGAATCGGGTAGGTACCGAAAGCAGTCGACCAATATATCACATCTTCGCACTCGATCTTGTGCTGATAGAAATATTGTGATCACATTTTATAAGAGTTATAATTATTCAACATGGATGGAGTGGACCGTGCGCACCAGCCAGGCAGACAGACGGACGGGTGGACATCGCTATATCGACTCCAAATGTCCTGAAGATCTAGGATCCAAAGAGATTTACGGCCTAAAACCGTTAAAGGTCTCATATATGAAGGGCTCACAGCTATACCGAACTAAGTCATAAAAACATAATTCGAAGATATTTAGAGGTAAAGTAAATGCACTTCCATTAATTTCTGGAAGGAATATTTTAGTCTACCAAAAGAAAATGTAAAAGTCTATATTCAAAATTAACTAATGATATTAATTTAAAATAAAAATAATTTAAATATATTACTAAAAAAAAATATTCCAAAAAACATCTACTTTGGTTCATTATTACTCTGAATAAAATTTCAAGGTTTCACAGCTAAAGCGAACCAAGTCAAAAAAATAAAATAAAGTGTCGTTATATGACTAAATATAGTTAACTTTAGCGATTAATTTCCCACTAGTTTCGGAGTTTTATTTTAAGTCATGTCTTGGTTTGGCGGCTGGCAGCTGCGGGTGCTTCTATTGTAATTGACAGTCATTGTGATTTCTAGGAAAATAAAATAAATTCATTTTTTTAAAAAAATAAATTAATGTTAACAAGGACAAAGGAAAATTTAAGGTTTCAAATATGGTAGAAATAAGAAGGTAAAGTCATGCAGTTATATGTATACATTTTTATACCCTCCACCATAGTATGGAGGGAATATTACGTTCGTAATTCCGTTTATAACACCTCGACATATACATTTTAGAACCCATAATGTATATATATTCTTGATCAGCATAAAATTCTATGTCGATTTAGCGAGGTACGTCCGGCTGTCCGTCTACCCGTCTGTTCGTCTGTGGAAATCACTCTAGCATCCGAACGAAATTAAATAAGTTGATAAAAATTTACTCAAATGTACATTATGTCTGCAGGATTTTTGGTATAGCCCCCATATAACGGTACCTCCCGATATGCGGTACTGTTACCGGAATGAATACTACAGCTTATGACAGCAAATTGTCTGTGCAGGTCCACGCCTTCGTATAGCCCCTAACATGGTTACATTCGGTATTTTTAAGATTTTAACAGCATTTTTAATGGATTTTAATTTTTTGAAAATTGCCAAATTTGTACAATATCGGCCCGGCCGAACTTACAGCTTTTTTACTATTTTTTTTTTTTTCAAAGTTATGCATTTGACAACATCTCATTGTCAAAATGTATATTTATAAATCCATTGTACATGCAAATCAAATATGGGAACCTGCTTTCTAGGCAGGGAAATTTGACAGAGTAAATTACACAAAATGCAGAGACGGATATGCTTATTTGAAATGACTTTGCCTTCTTAATTTCACCATGGTTTCAACAAATATTTACACATAAAAAATTCGTCATTTCCGTCGTCATCATTTTTGTGGCTGGCAAATATTCCTCATCTTCATTGCTGGAAAAATCACTGGCACTGCTATTATTATTATCCATTTATAGAAAACACTGATTATTTTTTAATATTGCTGAAAACTGAACGACAATAAACAGGTGGTCACTAATAGTACTGATTCAAAGTGAAACACACTGACTTAGAAAAAAGTCGAAAATGACAGTCGTTGCCTTAGGTTTTTTACCGTCATCTTTGGAACGAAACACTTTTTGACATTGTGCTTTACAGGGTAAACAGAGTTTTCATATACGGGGACATTGGCACTAATTTCGGCATTTTTTATTTTTCATGACTTGGTTCGGTATAGCAGTGAGCCCTCCATATATGCTTCATACCATTTGGCATTTAAGTCTCCAAAAGCTGACGTGTGACGGGGAAATATTCATTTGGATGTCGTATGTGCCACTTTGAACATTCCTAGCAATGACTTCCACATTCAATTGGATTACCACTATCCTTAAACAAATGACAAGTGCAAAGTAATCACTAACGACTACAAAACTACTACTACTAATAAAGTTTAGAAAAACTATAAATCGCGTAGCCGGTGTTGGACATACCATAGATAAGATAATCTCAAGCTACTCATAAAAGTTATAACGTTTAGATGAACTATGGATCGCGTAGCCGGTGTTGGATATATCCCAAAGGCCGTCTATTTAAAAATGCTAGGAAGGTTAAATACATATTAGTGGAGAAAATGTCATGATTTTTATCACTAACATCTTCGGAACTACAAGGCTGTAAGATAGTATGTAGATCTCAATAGCCCATGTAGGATCCATTTTTTTTTTTTTGGTTTTTTTTAAAAGGATCCGCCACAAAAATTACAATTTACTTGTATTGCTCCGGAAACGGTTCAATCAGATGACCAATAAAAGTTATCTTTTATAACATCCCCGTCCCGATTTGAAGATATGTATGTAGCTCCCAAATATAATATCAACAATGTAACCTTCACAAACATTGGTTTTATTACGTTCCATGGTGTTTAAGGGCTCTATGCCTTTTTCAATAAACAGTATGTTGGTTATGGACATTATTACTTGTGACAAATAATTTGCGAAAAACAGTTTTTTGTGTTTTATTTTTCTATTTCAAGAGTGTTATTAATTGTAGTTTGTAGTTGCCTTTATTCACCCGTTCACCCTTTCAAATATTATTCGATAATACAGGCAACATTCTGGAAATTAATCAGAATGAAACTTCAAGATACTTGGATCACGAAGGGCTCCACATTAAAGATTGTATGGGATTATTGTTTGTTTAGGGTCCGCATTTGCGAATCGAATTCGTGTTGAAGACCATTTTTCATTTGTGATCAGCCAGTGTAGTAGCACTCCCATATATCTGCGAACGGTTGTGGTTCTGGCAAAGGTGCAGCGCAGACGAGAGTTCGTGGTGCCCTTCGATGACACTATCATGTTGAGTTATTGTTGTTGCATTTGCTCAAATGAATGTTCGTGCAAAGTCGACGAATGAAAGCTGTGAAGTATGTGGCCACGCTTAATCTTTCACACATATTGGACTTGTCTTGGTCGTGACACGCATTCACTGTTTGTTCTTTGTTGCAATGATAGCAGACCCACATAGCCATATACTCAATCAAGTTATTTTGACATTCTAGCAATAAATGGAAACTAGCACTCCTTTTAATCTGTTCGTCTTACCTTCCCGTTTTTGTGATGATCATTTCGGTGCCCAGTTCATGGAACTTGTCCCATAACTCTTTGGTCTCAAGGTGGCATTGAATGGGCAGCAGCTCGTCGCAGTTGCAGGACCCAACTATTTTGGGAGAGTTCTAAAAATGGGGATGGTTAATTCTAGTTCTACATTTAGTTTAGGTTGGGTTTTGCTAACTTTGCGTTTTACCTTCGCTGGCTCTGGGGACAAACGATCGTCTTCCGCCTGAGAAGGACTTTGGGGAGACGCCCTCCCTCGACTGCTACTGGAACTGTGGTTATGGTTGGAGCTTCCATTTCCGCTGTCATTGCTGTAGTTTATGCGATGTTTAAGGGCAGTCTTTTGGATAAGCGCTGCTCCACCGTGCCGCGATAGACGAGCAACGGATGCCGCTGATTCGGTGTCGCTACAATCGACCACATCAACATCCCCTTCCTCTTCGGCGTCGGGGAAGCGTTCAAGAGATAATGGACCTGCAAGGGAAAGACACGCACTTGTGAGAAATTACTTTGTGAAATATTTGATTTTATTAATGTTTTAATAAACGATTTGCATCCTCGCTTCGGGACGTTGGGACCTATGTCATAGAGATACTACTTTGTTGCTTTGCAGCCATCGTTGCCACTTATGTAACTCTGTGACAATACCCTGGTAAAAAAATATGCACACATATCCCATTGTACTATTCAATTCACATTTTGCAACTGCAATTCTAGAGTCAAAAGTGCAAAGCTATGTCATTTCAAATGAAACAACCTGTTATTAAATATTTCGACACGCCACATTTGACAACTGCATATTGCATTTCCAATATTTTAATAATAGAATAACAAAAGTTCGTACATGTTAACATATAAGAGTGTGGGGCGGAACGTTCTTAATCATCTCTCTTAAAGGAAAAATGTGTAAAATTGTGTTTGTAAATACGACTAGCAATAAATACAAAATGTGAAAATATCGAAATAATGATTTAGTCTTAACTTGCGTTTTCGCTTCATATTTTTCTTTTTGTCTCTATTGAACTTATATGTTATTGAGAACTTGCGTATGGAAAATTTAAATTTTCTTTAACAATTCTATTTGAAAAAATTTATTATTACTTCACATAATTTGAGGCTGCATCCAATAATTAAAATTGTTCTCATTTTAAAAATCGGCATTTGGTGTTCAATAACAGTGTATACATAAACTGTTAAGAGCATTTCTCATTTATCCATAAACACAATATTATGTCTAAAATTTATATTTTATTAGCCAAAAACTAAATATGTAATTAAAAAGTTTTCAAATCTATAAAAAATATATTAAAATACGGTGCAGAATCCGGATAACATCCAGAAAATACCAGTTTAAACAAGTAAAAACTCAGCTAAGGTACAATTTTATGCTGGATATATGAAAACGTGGACATCTGTAGCCAATTATTTGCCGAAGAAGGAACTCAAATACCAAGTTTGATTAAATCAGTCGAAAATATAGCTTAAAGCCTTTAAATACAGAATATCTAGAAGTACAGCCATATTGGCCATACCAAAACATTGATTTTTTGCTGGAAAGACAATCTGTCTATTTACAGCAAATTCAAGTTAAATTGGTGGTAACGACAAAAAAAACTTAAATCTGGCGGTACGGTACCTACTTGGGTCATTTTCAATATCGAAAGTTCTGCAGACATAAAATACATCTGATCAAAATTTGGTCAACCTACTTAATTTCCTTCTGAAGCTAGAGTGATTTCTATAAATGGACAGACAGACGGACAGACATTTTTGAACCAACATAGAATTTCATGCTGATTAGGAATATATGTGGAGTATACAACTTATATCTCGAGGTGTTACAAACGGATACGGCCTCCACACCATGATGAGGATATAACGATGGGTCATATAACTTGCATGTTAATGTAACAAAGACGAAATGTTTAAAGAAGAGCACATATTTGCTCATTTCCACAGGAGAAGAGGAAAAAACTAAAAGAGTGCTTGGCAAGAGTAGAATCTACTCGATTTTAAGCAACCTTTGCTCCCACTCAAAAACGAGCAACTTATGTTCACTCACATTTCAGCGACATCGAAAAATTGAGTTTGCTTGAATTTTATTCTGCACTTAGGAGCGCACTCACTCGAATTCGAGCGAGCAAGAGTGAGTTTTACTCTTTAAACAAATTCGAAAAAGTTTTTTATCCATATCTTTCGATATATTATAACAACATTTGGCACCAACTCATTATGTATTAACATTAATATGTTTAAAAATTAAAATTTAAAAACCGAGTTCAGTATTCCTCTAAGAAAAATGAATATACAAAACCATATTTTAAAACTATCCACATTCTATTTTTGATAAAAAAAAAAAAAACTAAATTATCCACAGTATCGCTCGGTCTTATTGATGCCAAAAGAGTTCACATTAAACGTGATACGTAGAACTTATAAAATATATTATTGACGATTTTTCTACTTTCACACATACCTATATCCACCGTTTATGGGGTTTGATTCGAATTCTGCTGAGTTAATTAAATTTGACTAGGAAAAAAACTAAAATCACGCAGGTTTGAAAGAAAATTATACCTCTTTCGCAATTTTTACCAATCAAAAGCTACCATATTATGATATTGCGACTAAAACAATTCATTCTAACAAACTACACGTACATTAATGGGAATATTTAAAATGTTTGCGGGTGAGACTCAGTTTCGATGATTATAAAACATTATTGATTTTTCCATACATAAACTTTTATTTAGTTGTCACTTGCAAGTTTGTCCAAAGTTATCATAAATTTTCAAAACACATATAATTTTAAAAAAAATCAATGTAAACGAGATAATTATAACAATTTCCTGCAGATCTGAAACTGTTTGGACTCTAATGAACGAATGTTGGTATACATAATTTTGCTGCTTAAATCATTTTCAATTTAAAGACCGGATATTATCATTTGGGAGTGGGAATTTAACAACACCTAAATTTTTGTATATAGTTTGCAATATCTCAATCGGAAACGGCATCGATGTACAGGCATTACAAATATAGTGCTGTTATGCTGTTATATAGAGGCCATAACAAAAGGTGGACCCGAAGTGGTCATTTTAAAATATCAGATCCTTATTAAAAACAAGTAAAACGAAGCTTAGTTCGGGCGGGCCGAACTTTTAATACCCTCTACCGTTTGAAAGAAACTTGAAAACTGCCGCTATAATTAAAAAAAAATGTGAGTATCACGTGTTACGGTTACACGGGACTATACAAGAACGTGGACCTCTATAGTTAATTGTCTGTCAGAGAAGGTTTGATATACTTCTCTTGAAAAATGTAGCTAAAATTCTTAAAATACCGAATATTGGCAGGCGTGATAATACAGGGGAGCTATTTTAAGACGTGAATCTGTAAAGGCAACTTATTATGATGTAGGGATTAGTACCCATTGCAAACTCGAAATTCCTAATTTGAAATAATTCTGGTGAAAGTGGAGCTAAAATCATCAAAATACCGGATTATATGGGTCTTATACGAAAACGTAGACCTGTAAATATATATATTTTTTGAAATTTTGTAAGAAACTTCTTTGCAAATAACCATCTATACAGATCCGAGTTAAGGTATAGACACCATATGTTTTTTTTTATTTGTGTCACTTTTTCACCCCAATCGCATCAATTTTACGAACGAATTGATACAAATGCGGTAAAAATGTGACAGAAGTCAACAAAATACCGAAAATCGGGAGTACAGTTACATGGGGACTATACCTAAACTATGATCCATATGGATAGTCGTTTGCAAAGAACACAAACTGCCAATTTAAAATATTACGAAAACAGCCAAAACACCTTTAATCTGACGGTACTGTCACATATTCACTAGTTATTTCAAAATCTGGACCTATATGGTCCATTATAAATACCAAAAATTCTACTGATTTAAAATGCATCTCAGCAAAATTTTATTAAACTACTTCATTTCGTTCGGAAGCTAACATGATTTCCACAGACTGACAGAAGGGACTGTATATATATATATATATAATTATTTCGAGAAGTTGTCTTTCCAACTTCTTAATAAACTCTCCATGCTATGGTGGAGTACATTATACATAATAGTTAGCAATTACTTAAATCTCTTTCCTTCAATTGCTGCATAGTAAGTGGTGTGCTTCCTACATTCATCTGCAAAATATTCTGCATTTTATATGTCCATTGTATTAGATGCTTACTTCTTTAAGGTGACGCATCGGAGTCGTGAATTATTTCTTTTCAACATTTAGCTCACAATGAAAACTAAATAAATAAATAAGACAACAAAATGCAATTCACAGATGCAAATTAAAATAACATGCAATTCTGGAAACGCTGCTGCTTTCGCACAAAACTTGCGGGGGCAAGTGATTAGAAAACTTTCAACGTTTCCAAATGGATGGCTTTATTATGCAAATGTCGGACATTTCTCAAATGTGCATGTTTTCCAAATACTCACGAGCGAGTCCGCAAAACGGACGGTCGGACGGTCAGCCGGTGATAAATGCAGCCGCATCGTATAATTGTAAATGTTATTAACAAAACACATCAAAGAGATAAAACATTAATGCATTTCAAAAATGTATTAATTATTCTCTATCGCTCCCGTCTGGTTTCACTTGTTAATTTGTTTGTAATTAATGAGTGCCGTTTTCAATTGTTGAAGAAACTCTGTTTTCAACGATTGTAAATCTGCATGTTGAGATTTAATTGAACTAAGTAAGACCAAATTGCCGGTTGCAGTGAAAAAAGCGCAAAAAACGGAATGGCAGAAAAGGTAAATTATTATTGTTTTGATTAGTTGCAAAAACACATTAAAACGAAGGGAAAACTAGATACTAACATGACATTCTGCTCCTAATTCCCCTACAAAAATGTAAATATATTTTATTTTTGAAATTGGTGAAAGAACTTTGGGAAGGTCGATTTCTGATACATTCCAGGTCACCCGCTAAAAATTGGACCTTTCTGCGCTGTAGGAACTATCCTCATCAGATTTGTTGGTAATTTCAATACGCGAGCAACTACAAAATCAGTAAAAATACAGTTTTTGGTCCATTTCATTCCATAAATATTTTGCGAACATCTCCCGAAACTGTAGGCTTCAATTTTGTCGGTTGCACTGACTACCTACATGATATCGTGAGGATTGGACCATATTTGCGATCGATACAGTGATTACAAACTTAATATGCGCTGACGGATGGACGGACATACATAAATAGGTCAGCTCGACGAGAAAGTTTATCGATCCTCTTAGTTTGTCGAGCTGAGTCCTCCGTCTGTCCATTTTAATTAGTAATCACACTACAGGTCGAAAAGAGCTCCGATTTGAAATTGGAGAGAAACGGAATTTGCAATTATAGACTCCATCAAGTCCCTTCCCCACAAAGGGCCAAAATTTTGGACGGACGGACATCGCTAGATCGACTCCAAATGTCCTGAAACGGATTTGGTCCAAAGAGACCTAGGGTCTAAGACCGTTATTTCGACCAGGCACGTTTTGATATATACCCTTTGTAGCCATATGGCTGAGGGTATAATTAGATACCAATCCTTCAAAATCCATATTTAAAACAATCAAGCTACTGTTTAAAATGGAACACTTACTCTTTCACAATTTTTCAATTTTGTCCAAAGTCCAGAATAGAAGAAAAAAACATTAAGTTCGGCCATGCCAAACTTTCAATACCCTCCACAATTAGCTCAAAACATCGTGAAAATATGGCTAAAATTATCAAAATGTCGAATATGGGGCGTTATAGGAAAGCGTGAATTGATATGGACTATGTTCTGCCACCGGAGGTAGAACCTATTCCCAACTACAAATACAAAATGTTAGACAATTTCGTTAGAAAATGTTAATATACCGAATATCCGAAGTTACTGTTATATATGTGCTATAGTAAGACGTGGACATATATGGACAATGTTCTGCCACCTGCGGAAGAACCCTTTGCAAATTCTAAATACCAATTTTGGCACAATCGAGTTGAAAAATTGGCTAAAATTATCAGAATACCGAATAACAGCACCCAATCAACAATACCTAGTTAATTGGATGCTATACGAAAACAATCAAAATTTGTGCGAATTTTCAAAGCTCTACGTCAAATAATGTAGTCCGTATTGTGACTTCAACAGACCGACTGACTGACATTGTTAAATCTACATAAAATGTTATGCTAATCATGGATATATATACTTTATGGAGTCTTCTTCATTCCATGAACAATTCCTCCAATCTCATGGTGGGGGGTATTCAGCTTGTAACACTAGCGGGTATACAGCTGGTAACACTAGTTCCGATTAGATTAAAACTATCCTCATGTTAATTTTAAAACAACTAAAACTAGGTTTAGTGTGATGATGGCTTAAAAGGGTTCACTCTTCACGAACCTAAATTCTAGTCAAATTTGTTAAACAAATCATATATCCTATAACATTGTGACCAATATTGTCCATTTTCTCGGCTGATTTATTATACAGGATGAGATAAAAAAGCTGCAACCAATTTCAGACTGCTGTCATTTCCAATACACTCGTTCTGTTTAAATTATTCCAGTGACAGCTCATTATATTGTTTACAAGCGTTCAAAGCATTTTGGTGAGAATTTTCTAGAAAAAAAAGTTATTCGTGATGGAATTCAAGCGCGATAGTGTGATTTCTTTATATTTGGCTGGAAAACCACAAGTGGCTATCGTTAGAGCACTCCAGTATTTAAATGTGAATAAATCTTTTGTGTCTCGTACCATCGCTCGTTACCGTGATACTGGTAGCGTAGCCCGATGTCAAGGAAGTTGACGGAAGAAAACAGCAACTTGATCGAAACCCCCCATTGAAATGCCAAAAAGTGCAAGAACTTACACCGCAACAGAAAGAAAATAGACTCAAAAGAGTTAAAGAGTTGCATCGCTTGGCTGAAAGTGGAGAACTGCCGAATTTGGTTTTCTCCGATGAGAAAACATTTGTTGTCCAGCAGTTTGTAAACAAACAAAATGATCGAGTTACTTGCCAAAGAGGTCAGCTGAAATGTGCACCTTCGGTTGGCCACCAGAACTTAGGCGCCGGCAATGGTGATAGTGTGGGCAGCCATAACAGCCGATGTTCGCTTCGTATTAATCGACCGTGGATCAACATAAATGCCGAATATTATCGCGTAAATATTCTGGAGCGTGTATTAAAGCGCACAATGGCCACCAAAATCTCCGGATATCAATTTGTTGGACTATTGTGTCTGGAGTATTTTGGAAAGTAAGGTTGGCGCTAAAAAATACCAAAGTGTCGTTCACCTCAATGCTATTTCCGAAGTTTTTTGCTTTCATTCAATAAAATTTAAAAAAAATTATAAATGATGGCGTTTGACTTTGTTGCAGTTTTTTATCTCACCCTGTATGGGCCAAATTTTGGACAATACGGGGTAGTTCATAGGTAAAATATAAGATACATAAATAATTTTTATATGGTATATTTAGTATGGAGGATAAGGTAAGTTTGTCATTCCGTTTGTAACTACCGATATTCGCTTACGATTTATGCACATTTTCTAACCAAATTACTTAATATTTGGTATTTAGATTTCGTAAATGGGTTTACTCTTGTTGCGGAACAATTTCTATAAAGGTTTATGTTTTTCTATATCCCCAATCCTTCCCATATTTTTATGGAATTGCTTGCAATTTAATAACAAAAGTAGGAATGCATATATGGATCTTCTCGCCGAGATGAGTCGATTTAGCTATGTATGTCCGTCCGTCTATCCGTCTGTCCATGTTAATTTGTAATCACGCAACAGGTCGCAATCCTCAGGAAGTTTAGCCAGGGGGTTGGGTTTCGTTCGAAATAGGAGCTTATTTGTTTTGGAGATGTTTGCAAAATATTTAGGTTGAAATGGGCCAAAACATAAAAATTTCCTGATTGTGCACATGATCTGCATAGGGTTGGAAAAGCCTACCAATTTGGCAATATTTTGCGGGTATAATAGACCATCAATTTTATGTAAAAAATACGAACATTATTTTAATATATCGATAAGGTTTTGATGTATTTCAAATAGGAGGGCAGCCTTTTTTTATATATTTATTATTATTATTCCTTTATCATAAATATGTGTAGTCTTTTTGTCTTCAGATTTATGAAGGTCTTTCAAAGGATAATTTTTTTTCTGGCTTAACCCAATTTTTTTTATTTTTTTGCTAATTAATGTACGAAAATAAAAAAAAATAATAATAATAAACAAGTAGACAAAGGCTATAGTCGTGCGGGCCGACCATGTGATACCCTACAAGACTACCATATGTTAGAAGCCCACTTATGTCCAAATCTATTTTGGAAGATTTCGCTTTTGAAATTATGTCACGGGACACTGTCCAGATATTAACCTTAGCATTTTGACTAGGGACATTTGACCATATTTACGCACTCCTTCGTGTTATTAGTCGGTGTGGTCCACTTTACAGCTAAGTTTAATCCAATGGTCATCAAAAATGCTATACTTCTTCTTCATTGTCTTAAACTGTCCTCTCATGCAAAATTCCGTGTCGATTGGTTTCAATTGTGAGATGAAGAAAATTTTTTTTTGTTCTTGGTTCATGTGAACCCTTAAATATTTTGAGATGATCCCCAAATTCAAGAGGCCCCTCCATTCAACCCGCTGTCCTAAATTCTAACTTCATGCGAGATTCAGTGTCCGTTGGTTTTTATTTGTGACCTTCATAACGGCTGCAAGATCAGGAACATTTTTAGTTGTTGGCCCATTTCAACCCCTAACTATATTGCGGACATCTTTTAAAAAAATAGGACTAGCCCTTTTGAGCCTAACTCTACCCTTGTAAGAATTTTCGTGAGGATCGAACGATGATTGGAATCTGTATATAATAACCCCAACCTGTGTTGTAAGGTGAAAAAATATTACAAAATATACACTTCAATATTATAAGTCAAATTGAAAAAATCGCATGCGATAAAAAAATAAAAAATGTCACAAAATACTACAAAATCTATATAAGCATCATTTTTGGTGTCTTTTTATGTCATTTTTTTTTAAATTTTATACTTTTATGCCAAAAGGGCATTCTTAATTGACAAAATTTTTCAAAATCCATCTAGCCATTCTTGAGATATAAGCATTCGAGCTAACATCTCCTTCCATCCCCTTGTATATACACATTGTATATTATATACAAGGGGATGGAAGGGGATGTTAGCTAGAATGCTTATATCTCAAGATTTATTTACTATCGGCATCTACGTATCGGTCAGAATTGACCTTTAAATATTCGCGGTTTAATCGAAAAATTGACTTTTATTTATCACAAATTTTATGGTCTATTTTACCTACTAAATATTACCCGATGACCATCAAAATTGGAAGGCTTCTGTCCAGCCCTAGGCTCTAGCCCCATGCAAACTTCCGCTTCGATTGGTCTATTACTGCGACTTGTAGAGCAACTTCAAATTCAGGAAAAAAACCCTAAATATTATTCGATCATCTCCAAAAGCAATTGGGTTCTATTCTGGCTATAGCCCCACATCCATTCTAAATTTCGTAAATATCGGGCCATAATTACGACCTGTAGAGTGATTACAAATTAACATGGACGGTCGGACGTACATAGCTAGATCGACTCAGCTCGGCGAGATAGGAAAATCCATATATATTTTCCTATGTGGGAAAGAAATATTTCGAGGTATTACATAATTTTAGGCCCAATCAAACTTATAATACCCCCAAACACATAGTGTTGTAGGGTATAATAAACAGAGTGTATGCGGTTGCCTGCGGAACCAAAATACCTAAATAAGTACCAAGTAAATCAAGTCCACAAAATTCTATTAATTTCGATGAAAATTTGCTGGCAAAGTCAAAATAATTGAGGCGTGTTCAAAAAAAAAGACAATAATTTCTAATCTTAATATTCGAATTTCAGTTCCTCTGATTTTTGTTTGGGGATTTTTCTTATTTTTTTATTTGCATCCTCTTTTATAGATCTAATAATCGTCATTTAATTTGTTTTCGACAAACATGGCAAAGTTCTGCACTAATAAATTAACGTATTAAAAAAAAAATTAAGTAAGTTTGGCTTTTTTAAAACAACAAAATAAGAACTGTATCGCGAGAGGTAAATGCCAACACTGTTCTATCCGAAATTTCAAATCAGGTACCTTTTGTTAGTTTCATAGCGCCCACAAACAGTTCTGAGGTATTTTATATGGAGCAAAACAAATTAGAATTCGTATGTTATTCTTGCCAAATACCGGATTGAGTTTTCTGACTTTGCTATTTTAAAAATGGGACATCAGACATTGTAAATTCTTATAAATCTAAGTTTGTAACTTTTTGGGTTTTCTTAGTGAGCGCAGAACTTTCAATTCATTTGGTTTGATTTTGGTTTCATTTGTACATCTGGATAGAGAGTGGAAACAATCCCTTCAAAGACGAGACGAACAATAAATTCTATAAATTCCTTCAGCACCATTAAACTAGATCAATCTGTGGCCGAGACTCATATAGAAATTATGTTTGGAGCGAATTAGGAACGAAGCTGTGACCTCACATATATAGTTGATATTAAATTATCATATGAATTGACATAATAAAAAATTATCAATTGAATATTATTTGAAACGGTAACATAAAACTAACACCGAAAATGGGATCATTTGAAGTCAAGGAAAAACTAGTTCAGCATTTTTAAGATTCGTGTGATGAAATGTTCTTATTTGGCAACGTGGTAATCGTTGTTTTGACCGACGCACCGAGGGGTGAAATCACAAAAAACGGAGTTAATTGAAAAATGTATTTTTTTAAATATTACAAAATATTACAAAACGCAACATTTTCAAAGTAATACGTTGTTTAGAAATGTTTGACTATTTCGCAAGAAAAAGGAAAAAACTTGTTTTTGGGGTCTTGAAGTGCAAAAATTTTTAATATTTTGAAGGTTGATTTAAATTATGTCCATATTTTCGCCATATCCGAAAAGTAGATGGATTTTAAATCGTTAAATATATCGAGAAGGTCTTAAAATATTTCTTTTGTATTTTGGTATGGAATGCCATCTTCAATAGTCAAAAAAAGCGCGTGCAGTTTTTGTTTTATTTAAAAAATGGTATGCTCAGTTACACATCCTTTTTTATAAAAATATATTAATATGGTTTTGGTCTATTTCAGATATGAAAGCTAAGTTGCTAGCCAATTACTTAAATATATTTTAAATATAATTTCTCTCATAAAAATATGCAGTCTCTTTGTCTTCCGCTTTAAGGTTTTCCAAGGAAAAATAGCTTTTTTCGAATTTATCTCTGTTTTTGTGTATACAACACTATTGGGATCTACAAAGATCTACGTTTAAGGGTGGCTCTATATTGGCAGTATTTGTAGTTTTTACCCATTGAGAAACAAAATACGAAATTATACATCTGTAAAAAAACTCTTTCTAAAACCTTCAAAATACCTTATATTAGAAAGTACCGTTATATTGGGCCTACAAACAATAGTGGACTTATCACAAAAAGTTTTGTAGGGAGAGATTCTCAAAATATCTAAAAGTAAGAAGTGCAGCTATGTATGGCTTGGGTTTAAAATTGTAGTCGGAACCTTCAAAATGCCGAAAATTAGGAGTCTATAGCAAATACTGGAGATATCTTAAAACTCTTATTATGATGAGATATACTCAGAACTCTAAATGTCACGTTATAAAAAGATTTGCTTTAAAATTGTGGTCAAAAGATTCAAAATACCGAAAATCAGGAAGCAACGCTATATGGGGGTCATAACGAAACGTGGCCCAATATGCCCCATTTTTAACACTAAACATGCGAGGGTAATATAAATGTCTGGACAAAATTTCAACGCGATAGAATGCTTTCCCGAATTAAACTCCGTTTTTGAGGATCTCACCCCACTGTGCGACGTAGCCATAGAGGCGGTGCATGGAGCCCGGGCCACTTCTCAAATGGTCATTTTTTATAATTTTAAAATAGTTTGTGTTCGGAAATTGGATTACAAATTATTAAAAAAACTAACAGGAATACCTTCTATTATGACCGATTCAGTTGAAAGTACCTCCGAATATAGGGTATGACATTTTTCAAGAGAATTGTTTCAAATGTGGTATTTGAAACTCGTTTAGGTTTTTCCTCCTGTGGTACATCCAAATTTGTGTGTGTGTGGCGAAAAACGTCGATCGTGTATGTCGAATTTTGGGTATCGCTGTTAGGCTGAATTGTCAAAATATGGAAATTTATTGTGAGGATATTTCATGCCTTGCCTGTTTAAATCAAACCTCTGATCTAAATTATAAGAAATCGAATGAAATAACAATCTTTGTGGGAGAATTTACATTGACAGGATATTCTTTCAACGAACAAACACATTGCTATTCTAAAATGAATATTCAACAACTGACTATTTCTATTATCAATTCTCGAAATAATGGCAGAGAAGTTTTCAGGTTAATAATTCGCAATTGTAGCTCGTGTTTTCAGAAACTTCATATAGGTGTGTCAAAATTCCCTATATCTGAGCGATCATTTACGCGATGTATGACAAAATGATTCAGATGTTCAGACCGTAGTACACAACACATTTGATGGAGGTGCATTTTGAATATTTTGTAATAATAATGCGATTATATACGCATAGTTTGGTTCAAAGTGCAGTTAGCATCGAATGCCTTGTAATCAAAAGAAATTCAGGGGAATATAGGCTCATTTGAAACTCACGAAAACGATGACTGAAGAATAGGACCAGACAGAACCAAGTGGTAAACATTTATTTTGATGACAATTTACAGAACTCACAGAGATTACGTAAACTAAGTAAGTGTTTTAGTGGATTTACCATCAGAAGCCAACAAACTGACGTACGAACCGTCTTTAATACGCTGTTTACGCACAATTTACGCAAAGAATCGCATCATATTTACACTTTGTGCGCTCTTTGTCCGAAACTAGGACGAATGTCTACGAGCTACTCTATGGAAAGTCCTTTAAGAGAAATGAAAGAGATTCCTGCCGGTAATGGCAATAACAATACACACAGAACACACATACACACATACACACACATCCACATACACAAACGTACGTGCGTATACGCACAATGTCACATTCGGAAATAATAATAAGCCTCTTTAGTCGAGAAACGAAAGGATATTCAGATTGGCGTGAAGACGTCCCAATGCCCATTTCTGTGGCATTACGTGTGTTTGAATGTGTTTGCGTTTATTTGTTGTAAGAACGATTAAGTACACATCACATTACTCACTCAAACTCCTCTCCGATGGTTCGCGGCTCGAGGCATTTCCGCCTCTCGCCATTATCGCTGCTATTGAGAAATCCGTGGCGCCGCCGATGCAAGAACTGGTGGTCGTTCTCGTTGTGTTGGTTAAATTGAGGACTAAAGGACGATTGCTTCTGCTGCCAGTCCTGTTGTTGAGGATGGTGGCAATCTGTCTGGAGTTGGTTATTGTTTTGGGGCTTTCACGTGTCAGTGGGTTTGGGGCAATTTTTGAACAGTTATTACAATTTTCGATTTCGACAAATTTCGATTGACTTGGCTGAAATTGGCTATGTTGCTGTGTCTCATCCGTTTGCAATTCCTGTTTGATACTCATGTGGCTAAAAAGCATTTTCAGAAATCTTGGCTAAACACTGAATGGGAACACTTTTTTCTCACACGTGCTACTGTTTCTCATTGCACTCGATTGGAATCGTTTCGCACTTGAAAATATTTACGCAATTCGAACCACGAGAGGCTGTGGTACGGCACGGGCTTTTTAAATCGATCGCGTTTTTGGGGATTTCTATTCTTCCGTTATTGTTGCGACAACCGTTCCATTGTCTGGCTGACCAATGAATGAAGATGCTAAGCGACGGCAGTTATCAGAATGTCAGGTGGCGGCGCCCCTATGTGAACGCGTAAAGTTGCCAAGTTTGTTGTTTGTTTGTTTGTTATTTGCTTCGTAATTCGTACCCAATCAGTTGTTTGTGCATTCCGTTGTTTTAGTTGGGGCACCCGAGTGGGGTACTGTTGTTGTGTTGTTTGCGACTGTGGTTGGGGGAGGCTAGCTTCGTTTTGTAATGGAATGCGCATCGGTCTAAAGTTACGCATGGAAGTCTAGCAGAGGGAGCTACACCACCGACGTGTAATGGTCAGCTAAACAGCTGATCTTTGTGACTGAGAGCTTTTTGCTTTTCACTGATGTGTTGTCGCTGTAGTGAAATGTGAAGAGTGTCGTTTGCATGTGTAAGTGTGCAAGTCGACAATTGCCTACACGACAATCGCACTCATTGCTTTGGCGAAAAGAAATCCGTCTTTTCAACACTTCATCATCGACCTACTACAACAACAGAAACACGAAAATCAAGCGGCGAAGAAATGCGTCGAGAAAAGCAGCAAAACAGCGAAAATTTTCTCAGTGGCAGAGTAGGGAAAAACTCAAAAACGACATTTAACCTCAACGGGTTGGGGACACGGAATGGGGTAAAAAGCGGGACTCGTGTTTTCGTTGTGCTCAAGAGCACCTTCAACTATTTTAGCACTATGAAAATTGTGTTTTGTGTTTTTCTTTCTTTTATGCCTTCAGTTATTCACACAGGTACGAAAAGCAAATCCGTTTATTTGTTCTTCAACGTTTTTAACAGCCGCATACGGAACCAAACTGATGGCAAAGGCACCTCAAAACATCGTTTGAAAGTTTAATTCCATCGCTTCTTGGGTGAGCAGTATTAGCAGCTACGCTCTGTGAGCTGCAGTGGCAAGTAAAGTAAAACAGGTCGGAATACATATGTACATGAAGGAACGCTGGCAAGGGCACGCTACAAACCTCCATGACAACCCAAGAAAGTTAAAGAGAGCGCTTCGGTAGAGAGCCCGGCATGTGGGAGACTTACATTCAGTCAAATCGTGCCTCCAAGCATCCATCAATGCCCATTCACAATTCATAACCATCGTTCGACCGTCCGTCCACTTGAGCGCTCTTTTCATTCAACAAAGTCGAATATTATTTCGAAGGCGTCGTCAAACAGTCCAATGGAACGATGATGATTTATAAGGCCATGGAGTTTGTGTGTGTGTGTGTGTGTGTGCGTGAATAACAAGATGCCTTAGATTAAAAGGTGGCATTGTTAGCGAATGATAAACGTTTCGTGCACAATCAACCGCACAAGCCCAGCCAACAGGCACAATGAGCGGTCCATGGCAGAGCTACAAAAACAACAAACGCGATATGAGAAATATGGGCATTGAAAGGCAACCGCAATGAAAATACCAAAATCATCGTTTTGCGACACACCACATCCACTTTTTAATTTCACTCTTTTCCACTTCCCTCTCATTCTTTTGATATGGAATCGAGTCTGTCCTTCGTGTGTGGGAAAGAGATATCTGTATGACTTCGGAAAATGATTACCTCTCTCAACAACATCTCTCTGCAATCTCTCACTCAAATAAACACTCATTGAGTTGGACTTGTTCCCAAATCTAATCGGAAATGTATTTTAAAAATGTCTGCTCTTGAATATGTTTTTCTCTGTCACTCTTTCGAGCCCAGAGGAGAATGAGTTGCTCAGTTCCACCTTCGAATTGGAAACGAACTGTTTTGCTTCATAAATTCGTCATTTTGTTTTTGCGTTGACAGCTGTGTCGTTTTCTGTTAATGTGTGTAGGTAGTGTGTGTGCGTCGGTCTTTCAAATATCTGTATGTTTCATTCCACTGCGGTCCTCTTGTGTAGATAAGAATTCACCACACTCCGTTCTCAATTTGGAAATTGATGGATCTTGTTGTTATTTAAGGACTACGCATAATGACATTTTATTTACAATTAAGTGTGTTAATACATTTTATTTTTAATTATTATTAGCTTCATTCGGAGTTGTTGTTTCGTATCTACAAAAATATACAGCAACAGTTTCATAGGGTTTGGTCGGACGTTCTTAATATTACTTAGCTACAATAATTTCGATTTTTATTCGATGTCTATAGAGAGTGTAGTATATGGTATGCATGGAATGAACATTTTCAGTCGATCAAAGAGACGTAACCACTGTGTTAATCTAAAGTGTGAGCCTTTTTTCCCCATCTTGCATTTCAGAAGCCAATGATCTAGATCAATGCAATACCAATAATAAAATCCTGCTAAAAATTTTGAAGGAGTATACAACGCACAAATGTCGATAAATAGGCCAAAGTAAAAAATTAATAATCAAAAAAGAATTGCAAGATGTGCTATTTCAGATGATTCAGATGATGATTCTCTGGAACTTTGTGCAAAAATAAAAAAAATGTTCTATTCTCGTCATCATCTTTATGTCGTTTATGTCGATTCAGTGAGTATCATATTTCCCGGATACCTACATCTATAGATTTGGTTCTGTTTCATTTACTGCCTTAAAACGTCCATTGCAAAAGAAAGTATTTGTTTGGTTTGTTTTAGAGCAAAATCTCCTTACCCAATATAATATATTATAGTTCATTGAGCTCACGTTTAGTTAATATCGTTTAATTTAAAATTTTCTGTCAAACTACTGACATCAAAATGAAAATACAGTTTAGTAGATATTTCAAAATATTGAGCAAAAATAAGAAAACTCAATAATTAAAAATACAATAATGTATAAAGGACAATACTGGCATGTACTATCTTTCTTCTATATTTTGTATAATTTTAGTAAAATCTGAAAAAATAAATCCGAGTTCTATGTTGTGAGGTCCCAAAGATAAAAATACAACATTTCCAACACTAATAGTCACTCTCTTGCTTCTAGAAGACGCCACTAAAAATCCGAACAAACGCAATGTTAGAATCAAAAACCATCAAATGTTGTCCTTGTTTCACTCTTTAGACGGCAGTTTAAAAATCACCTGGAGTTTTTTATAAGCCATTATTGCAGAAGTGTGTCAAAGCATATGACCATGACATAGAACTGTCCAGTTTGAAGTCAGTTGACAATGCCTCTGATTGTCATAATGACATTGACTAAATTATGCACGTCTGTTTTATTGCATTTTGCTGACTTACCATGAGGCAGGTAGTCGACGACGTACACCCAACCTTTTGCTGCTAATAAACGAAAAGTCCTTGATGAAGCAGCGGGTAAGTCTGTTACCGACATGTTTACATCACGCCAGAAGTGTGTCACATTTCCTGTTTCCAAACAATGTCCCTAAACAATTAAAAATATTGATCTCACTACAAATATTTGGCATTGAAAGTTGAAATCAAAAGACAGAAAACACGTTAGCTGCAGTCAGGGTCAGATTCCCCAGATTGAAGCGTCCCTTGGTTTGTTACTCTAATCTAAAATTTGTACAAAATCGAATGATTAAGTCGTTCGATTTGACTTTGAAAAAAAAAACATATCTGCTCAACATTTTTAAATGCATTTTTGATAAATTGTTATTGTAAAAATATATGTTTGCCATGCTATACAACTAAATACTCCATGAAAAGGTTTAGGAAAAAATAAACATTGTGTCAAATATTCACGGTGTCCACCTTGAACGAAATCTGACATTTTGAACATAGAAAACTTGAGTTATAAGAATTCTTGCTCCTTCGAAATGCCGAAAACTAAATATCAAAAGGTGTGAATACAAAATACGCTTTTTGTACTGGCTTGATTATCGGCTGGCTTCTTCGTAAGGGAAAAATTAAGTTTACTGTTGAATTAGTTCGATTTTGGCCCTATGCTCGTTTGATGACTCATGCCAGTCAAAAAAGCTTTTTATGTACTTGCACCTTAATATCTTACCATGCTTTACAGAACTTTGTAGTACTCAATTATGGAAATCTACATCTAAGGCTATGAAGTCCCATACATTTGCTCCCAAAGTCTAATGGTCGATTTTGTAAACTCTAATAAGTAGCGTATCGTAAAAAATATACATATGCGATTTTTCCTACAAATATACTGATCTTGACGGATTTTAGTGCAAAATGGTGAAAATTGTGAGCGCATAAAATATTTATGAACTTTGGACACTTAATTTATACACGCCCTATGTAGATTTTAAAAAATTTTTATATTTTCTAACAAATCCAAGCTATTTATCAAAAGGAATTCTTAAATCATTTGCTTCACCAGATATCTTTATTTTCTAGCAATTCAAAGTTTTTTTCAAAGTAACAGTATTAACATTTCACACTTTTTATACCCTCCACCATAGCATGGAGGGTATATTAGCTTTGTCTTTCTATTCATAATAGACCATACGAAGTATATATTTTCTGGATTAGCGTAAAAATCCAAGACCGTCTGGTGATGTCCATCTGTCTGTCTGTTGTAACCACGCTATCTTAAATAATAAATGCATATGTATAAATGCATAGTTTACCAGTAGGCAGGTTAAGTTCGTAAATGGACCATGTCGGTCCACATCTTCGTATAGCCTCCAAATAACGGCACCTCCCGATAGTAGGTATTTTGATGATTTCAACAACATAATTCACCGGATTCGTTTAAAATTTCGTAATGGAATATCTTAATGGGTACTAAAACCTATGGCGAAAAATTACGCATGCAGGTCCACGTCTTCGTATAGCTCCCATATGACGGTACCTGCCGATATTGGGTATTTTCATGATTTTAGCGACATTATTTACCGGAATTATTTCAAATTTCGTATTTGGAATTCGTACAGACTTGACAAAAAATTTCGTGTGCACATCTTTAGCCCCCCATATAAGTGGTAGTTCCAAATGGTGTAGGGTATTAAAAGTTCGGGTTTTTTCTGCGATGTCTGGGCTCTGCAAACATTTCTATTTTTTATTTAATAAAATAATCGCCTAATCTATAACTTAATATTGCAAATACCTCAATTCCAAATGTTATTGTTTATTCAGAACAGGGTCGGTAATTTTCAGTTTATACTGATATATGTTTGCAAAACAATAACCAGGGCGCAAGGGAGGACCAAAGGCTTAAATACTGGGCACTGAAGTAGAATTCGTTGCTAATCATTTCCTGAGGAACAGGAAAATTTTGTTAATACTGTGTTCAAAAAACAAACAATTATTTATGAAAGTTGGAGACAAAACTTTGTGATGTCGCATAAATAATAAACTCATAACGAAGAACTCGTACAAGTTATCTGTCGGTAGAACAATACTTTTCCATGGTAGGAACTGACAATTAAATATTAAATAAGAGTTTGAAACGAACAATCCTTTTGATTTATATAAAGTTGGCGGTGAGGCAATCGTGTTCCCCAAAATTCGAATCTCCAAGGAATAACAAACAAAATGAATACTTTGCCAAGCTAGAAATACACGTATGTAAATAAATACTCCTATATGTATATGAACATACATACACACGTATATGTACGTATCACCGGCAACACATGTGCAGCATTGTTGTGTACAGGGCACAAACAACAGCAATTTGAAATTTACAAAAATACGCACATAACAATAAATTTGATAACAAATAGTGAAAAAACGAAACATATTTTCAAAACAAAAAAAAAAAACGGTACCAATAATGGAAAACAACTAAGGCACGATAGTTGAATTTGTTTGTGCGGCATTGGCTTAGAAACAGACACATACACAGATGTCAGCGAACACAAATTGCAGCGTTTTTTATTGTAAAACACCGCTACAGCAGAAGGTATTTTTAATCCTGTCAAACCGTGGAATAGGGAAAAACTAAAACTGAAATGCATCATGCGGTGGATGTCGTGTCATAGAAGAACGATAGACAAATCCTTTTTGTCCTAAATTGACGTTATGCGAAACATTTGACAGCGAATACCTACGTACTCATCTGTCGAATGCTTATGAGATACGACTTGTTATTGTTACTCGATATTTAAATTCCTCGGTGTTCAGGGGCGGGGTGAGGGAGCAGAACATTATATTGTTGGCCATTAGAAACACATGTGTGTCTTCAATGATGCGATTTTGTAGATATCCCTGTGTAATAGTTTTGGCATATTGCGGCTAGGTCTGAGGCAACTAAGTTGAGCGCTTTAAAGTCGTTTCTATATAAATCCAGACCAACCTGTGTTGCTACAAACCACATTTTAAGGGAATGCCAATTAAATACTCCAGAGTGATTATATACATCTGAGAAATGTTTCAACGATATAAAAATGTGAAAATACACACATTCGTAGACGAACAACATAAATAGAATTGCATGGGTTTATCAAAATGCGAAATTAACCACAACTTAGCTTCGGCCACCATAGTTTTCTGAAATATACTTTAAAAACATTTCGTTCGAATGCTCTGTTTCTAAAAGATTCTCTTAATATCAGCTTAAAAAGACAACTAACGTTTTTCACACATTCACACATTCGTCTAACAGGCTAACGGGCTATCATATTCTGAATATTATTTTTCCCATCCAAATATTGTCGATACAAATGTTCATATTTGTACATAATCGCTCTGTTCCAGAAACTGCCAGAATCTACTAGCTTTGTACTTTTTTCTTGTTGTTTCAATATCATAAAGGGAAAATGGTATCTGGTAAATGGTATCTTAATGAAGAAGTTAACACTAACCATTTTACACAACGATTGCATATTTTATTGCATAGCTATTTGAAATAAATAATTCAAAATTGTAACATAAAATTATATATTGTAAATTGTCGTTACTATATTGCTAATTCTTACCGTTAGAACTAATCCTTTGGCTTTGGAGGCTTAAGTATTATTGGAAGGAAGAAATAGATAATTAGATACATAACTAAATAAATAAATCAATAATTGAACTAATAATTAAATAAATTATTCCTTATTGCACCGAGAATCTCAGATAGCCATGATGCAATAGCCTCGTCTTTTTTTTTTTTGGTTCAAACACCCCTAAAATTGTACAAAAAATGTCATACCCAAATTAAATAAACAACTTAAACCAACCAAAACAGGCTCCCATATTTCAATAACGTGCATTTAAAAAAAAAAATAAAACAAACAGAAGCGAAACAATAAAAAACTTCTGGAACCTCATTTACATACAATCACATAAACTGTCAATGCGACATAACAAATTTATTACAATGCCATTGTAAACTTCTCACTCCCCTCATATTAAATTCAACCACAATCAATGCCATCAAACCGAACACCCCTTACCACCCCAGCCATTAATAAATGCAGACATTTCACACGGACACACCGACAGATAGCTACACAGCAAGTCGCACATACTAGTACTGAGTACCATCAACATACCTAAGTACATACACAGGCACATATTTACATACAAACGTCATCCGAAGGGAAGTGACAACAACAAGACAGCATTCATGTTGGTCCAAAACAAATAAAACATACACACATACACAAATACAAATTTATACATACATACATACATACATAATGTGGAGATATCCTTGTCAGTGCCGTTGTTGCTTTATTACTCAAACAATATTTTTCCAATTTTCTGATATTTTTCCCAAATTCAATTAAATTAAACGATGAAAATACAAAAAAGCCATACACATCCTGCGATCACACGCACACACAGTGGAACGAACGACAGCTCGGAAAAAGCCCAATGAGAAATACAAAAACGAGAAGTGTCTCAATTGACGAGAAAACAAATACAATTACAACATAATGATTAAGGCGTGTGCACAACCACAAACATTAATATCACCACCAGTGTCATTTCCTTTGCCCTTGGCGTTGCCGTTGCCGCCACCACAAGCCCACGACACCAGCGCACCAACGTTGCCATTGCCAAGGCAGACTAGAGCGTGGTTGCAGACAGTGGCATTCAACCACTATCGTCACAACGAAGGCGGGAAAACCACCATCCTTGTTGCTGCTAGGGCTTTCTCATTCCAAATTCCCTGTGTGTGTGTGTGCGTACTTTACGCACACTGACAAACAAAAGCCAACACTTACGACTTATGCAAATACTTCTTCCATGCCAAGACTGATATTTAAAGTACTGTTGTTGTTATTGTTCTCATTTTTATGTATTATTGTCGCCGTATGGTAAATGTTGCACAAAGGAATTATACACCGAGAACAAGGACCGGGAACATGGACAAATTGTTGGTTGGTAAGGCGGTAAAGCACTCAACGTTGTCACAATGGCGTGTGAAAGGAAACCAATTAAAAAGGAAACGAAATGAATAGCTTTGCAGTAACGCACACACACAAACACACACACACACACACACACTGTGGACAATTCTTGTTGTACCCATGGACGCGAAAATGTATGATGGAGGTTTGGGATGTAATTTCATCAAGAGTATTTTAGCATTTAGTCGACGAACGGCGATTTCGCATTTGGGGAGTGCAAATACCTTGGGGTGTATCGAAAATGTTAGGTCAATACGAGTAATTATAATTATCTAGTTCCAATTAAATAACTTTAAAATTTGTATTGAAACTACAAAAATTATGTCGAGTATTGTAGTGTTTGCCATACTTGGCTACGGGCTTGCTAGTTTTATCCATAGGTTATTAAGTTCAAGTTATTCATTGGAATCGGGGAAACATTCACTGACTCGCCAGGCGACAACGGGCAATACAACTTATTTTATTTATGCAGAACAAAATATCACGACCAATCAACCATTCACTTCCAAACCTAAACAAAGTGAAAATTTCAAAAGGATTTAAAAGGATACAATCTTATAATCTGTTTGTTATAGCAATATATATTTAGACAACTCAGAACTCAAATATGGCATTATCTGTTCCTACAATTCGCTAGAGAGAGGGATTCTAATTCTACTGAATAGACTTAGAATCGAAGACTATTGTTGAACCAGACGGACAACAATATAAATTTACAAACTACAACAACACAACAAGTATTCTGACGATACTTACGTTTGTTGTCTGTAAACAAAACCACGAAAATTAACTTTTCAACTCAAAATTTTGACGCTGGCGGTCAATTTATTTGAAAATAAATAATTATTTTGATTAATCTGGCGATCGACACTTTATTTTTCAACTTCAAGAAGAAGAGTGGTTCTCTTTCGGTGGTAGTGATGGGAACTTGTCGGTCGTTATTCATCGATGTTAATGAGGTCCATGTCGATGTCATCATCGATGGGGTTGGGAAGATTTCCAACACAGAGTGAATTTGACAAATTTCTCTTCTACCATTAAAACAACTATATACCTTGAAGACAGCACACTCCAATAAAGGTAAAGCATTTGTAAATATTACTTATTATTCTGTTAAGTAACATATTTATTATATACCTCGAGACTTCAATGCTTATGCTTAGAAGAAGAAGATTCTAATTTTAAAAAAGGATCTAATTTTAAAAAGGTTAACAAAATAAAACTCTTTTTTATTAATGACTAGCTGGCCCAGTCCGTGTTGCCGGCCCGTATAATGCCTGTTTTAAAGCATAATAGAACACAGATCTCAATTATGTAAGCGGCGCATTTTTTATTATAAGTAAAATAACTCCATAGCAATTTCTAAATAGAAATAAACATTAATGGCAAAAATTATAATAGATAATCACCCACCGTCGGTTTTAGATATTTTGAATAGGCTGATCTTATTTTTCAGCAATAGGCTTTAATTGAGTGTTAAAACCCTATATGATATACAACATCAATAATAGTTCCATGTAGAAACTCAGCTCAATTTTTGGTATTGTAAAGGGATTTGTATTTACAACGTTTAGAATACCGTGTTGTGTGGTATTTAGTTTTGTCCACCTCATAATTAGGGGCAGAATAATTTTAGAATTATTTGTGCATAGGAGACCCCATAAAGTTCATATTTTTCATCATAGTATAATTCAATGACGATCAAAGAAATTAATATTCGTAATTTTCTTCATGTTTCATCCGCAATTTCCGACTGAATGAGTCCCAGTTTTACATTTCGGAGTTTATGTCATATAGACTTCACTTTCAGTATTCACCATTCGCAGTATTGTCATTTGTAGTAGTTTTCAAACAGTTCGAGTTTGTATATGTCATTCAACTGCTGGACATTCATTTTGAAATCAAAGCCTTTTGCTAGGCAACGTTTTTGTGTTTCGCCATGTGACTTGGTGACTTACGGCATCATCTCATAACATTAAAACCGGCCTTACCGAGACGCTGTCATACTGTGTCTCTTTTCTTCATTCCCATGCAAAATTAACTGGTAATCCAATTTTATGCTCTCATTCCCTGTGACAGTATAGAACTTAAATCAGGCACGTAATACACATGGCCATACGAGTACGTATCTGACACCTTCGGGCACTGGCGGGTATACAAATACTTACTTAGCCCGTCATCGTATGTTCAACAGCGTTCATCGCTTTAAAGGGAATAGCACACAGGGAAACGAGAAGATGTGGGCAGTAACCTGCACTTGCTTAATTTGATTTCATTACCGCGCCCACCGGAGAAATCGCAACAAAGCGCATTTGGTCGGCACGGGAGATATTTAGGAAGAAGCCGTGCGAACAGATCAGCACAAATGGGCAACTGTAAGACCAGAATGCAGTTGTAGTGGCCCGGGCATAGGAATGGCGATGGCATTAACAAACCACAAAAGGAGGAGTTGTTTGCGATTATTTCCCTTTTTAATCTTTAGCGTCAAGCCACGTTTCTCACTCCCCTCTCTGCAAGAGAGACACGTAATGTTCGGGCAAAAATTAATCGAATCCAGATTGTTAAGATCTTTGAGTTTCTGCCAACTGATCTATAAACATATTCGAAGATGTGTTCGTGAATGAGCCTGCAAATGCTGGCTGAGTTATTTTTCAACATTTAGGTTAACGCCTTCTACTGCCGATCGGCCACGACCAGACGGCAGCCTCAACACTCTCCACTCCGACTGAGAGCGCGTTAAAATTGCTAAAGCGTTGAAAACATTTAAGGCGGCATTGTTTTTTGTTTTAGGTTGCAGTGTTTTTTTTTTTGCAACGACGCGATGCAAAAGCTTTAATAGCCCATCTCTTGAACAGTGTGTGTGTAAATAAGGTGGTAGAGGCGGCTGATCTCTGAAGAACAATCTTCTTCAGATGAATATGCCGCATGCCCTTGGATGCAAACGACACACACACCCACACACATATCATTGTTCTATTGTTGCGGATGACGTCGATCGCACGATGAGAACTGAGCGATGAAGATGCTGATCGGTCTGACACTCCCCTCATTAAAGCAATACTTTTCAAGCGCAACCAAAGCTGCTGCTTGCTAACCAGGTGTTTTTTTTTTTTTTAATTTCTCCTCGTTGGTTTTTGGCGACAACTCGTCTGCCTGTAAAGAAGAAGAAATTACTTTGAAAAGCGACTATATATTCGGTCTGTTTCTGTATGGTTATGCGAGGGTTAATGCGAAGGAGAAACACAAACACTTTTTTTTGTTTTAAATCAATCAATTGAAATACACAAAACAAATACTGTTCCTTTGCCTATAGCTCTACACCAACTCAAAAAACGGTCGGACACACATTGAATTGTGATTACCGGTAATATATGTTGTGGGTCTGGGACCAAAATTCAGCGACGTTACAAGCTCCTTAACCACAGAGTGGTATGGAATATAATTGAAACCAATATTTGTTCGGACAAGAAGTATACCTTTGAAATAGAGTTTCAAATTTCTCAATGATAATGTTTGCCTGAACCGTTATGTTTTTTAGCCGACCACAACTAAATTGTCAACATATTTTCAGATTTCTATGTTTTTTCTTTTTAAATCCCAGAATTCGGTGTATCATCAAGAATGTCTATTTGTCTAGCACTTCACGCTTGCCTCTCGCTTTCAGCACAACCACAGACAAACAGCAGACATAAAAACCTTTCCCTCTCGCATTCAGAACCAAGACATGTTTGAGCGGAGATTTTGTTTTTTTGATAAAGTCATGTCGAACGAAAATGTTTTGAGTTGAACCACCTTGCAGGACACTTGTCTGTGGAAACATCGACTTGTTCCCTCGCAGTCTGCCATTGTTCGAAAGACAAAGGACAATATGTCCTTTTGTTTGGTGAGCAACTCTCACTCTCTTCTGGGAGTCCTTGGTTTTGTAGAAATTAGATACAAATCGCATTAATCATTCGATTCGTTGATGGCCGAACAATGGCGAACAGCCCGAAAATTCAATGTAATTGAGAATGATTTCCCGAAAAGAATGAATCGGGAAAGGTGTGATTATTCCGGAGGAGATGTGAGTTGTGACACTTCTTACCTCTATCAAAACAAACAATGAGCGGCGAACAAATAACCTGTTTGCTTTCGTTATTAAAAGATGGCCATAAATAAAGATTTTATTGGGGTTTTATTCACGTTGTCGTTAACTTTTGGTTTTCGACAATTAACCTATTGTCCCGCCAATCTTGCCTACGACATAGGATGAGAAATTCACCTATTCCTAACGAAATTTAGTCGGAATTTGGACACCATGCCTAATGGAGGGGCCCTAACTGTTTGTATTGTTAGCTACCTCGTATCAGTTGTGTCAAATGATTATTAATTCGAAATGAAGTCTTTTGTTGCTGTGCTGAGTTAGTGGGCATCGCCCACACTAAAATGCAGATACCATGGTTCACATTATCGAAATGTGTGGTCCTATCCGTTAATAATTTGTCTTGCTATCAATGGGTTATCCTGGGGGGGGGGGGGGGGGGAAGTAATAACAGAAATATGAACGGTATACAGTGTTGTCACCCCGACCGTTTCGTAAACTAAACACTTTGCAGGAAATGTAGCATGCAAAATAGTTGAAACCGATAGTATTATTCACAACATCAAGGATTTTGTTGCAACAAATATCTTATGTTGCATTGTGGAAGTTTGATTGATCCGTGCTTGTGCCAACTTCGAATGAAAGACGACGTCAATACCATGGTTCATGAGTCACAGCTATTTAAAAAGAAAAAAAAAAAAACAACACATCTATTTTGAAAAGATTTCTGTGCGTAACTGACTGATTCAATGTCCAGGAGAAACCGTTGAACCCTTAAATGTTGAAATTTGACATGTGGGTCAATGTTGGATTGTAGTGGTGAGATACGGCTGGTGTTTTGTAAATTCGTACTGTAACTCTACTAAATGGCACGAAAAATTAAATCCATTGTTATATGTTTTTGGAATATATGTTTATACCCTACAAGACTATGTGTTGGGGGTATAATAAGTTTGAATGGGCCAAAAATTATGTAACACCTCGAAATATTTGTTTCCCACATAGGAAAGTAAACATGGATCTTCCTATCTCGCCGAGATGAGTCGATCTAGCTATGTTTGCCCGTCCGTCTGCCCATGTTAATTTATAATCACTGTACAGGTCGCAATTATGGCCCAATCTTCACGAAATTTAGAATGGAGGTGAGGCTTGGGCCAGAATAGAAACCTTATGCTTTTGGAGATGATCGCATAATATTAAGGGGTTGAACTGGACCAAAAACTGAAAAATTTCCTGATTTTGCAGTCGCAATTATAGACAAATTGAGGCGGGAATTAGCATGGGGCTAGAGCTTAGGGCTTAGTAGAAGCCTTCCAATTTTGATGGTCATCGGTCAATATTTAGTGGGTGCAATTGAATTAAAGTCAAATTTTCCATTAAACCGCGACTATTTTTAATCCCGGCGAAACCACAGATAGACGAACAGGTCAATTCTGACCGTTACTTAGATGCCGATAGCAAATATATCGTATATATATGGCGAACTATATACAATGTGTCTATACAAAGGAAGGGGATGTGAGCTAGAATGCTTATATCTCAAGGATGGCTGGAACGATTTTGACAAATTTTGTCTTTCAGAATGCCCACTTGGCATAAAAGAATAAAAAAATCGCATAAAAAAGATGCCAATAATGATGCTAATATAGATTTTGTGATATTTTTTATTTATTTCATATTTTTTTTTCGCATGCGATTTGGGTATTGAAATGGACCAACAACTAAAAATGTTCCTGATTTTGTAGCCGTTATAAAGATCACAAATAGAAACCTAAGGAGACGATATTTCGCGTGAAGTTAGAGTTTAGGATAGCGAGTAGAATGGACCACTGCTTTTGAGTGAAAACAATACCAACATAGAGGGGCCTCTTGCTTTTGAGGATGATCGCAAAATATGTATGGGTTCAAATGAACCAGAAACAGAAAAATTTTCCTGACCACACAATTGAAACCAATCGACACGGAATTTTGCATGAGAAGAGAGTTAAGGACAGGGAAGAAGTCTAGCATTTTGGATGACTATTTTGGATGATTATATTTAGCTGTAAAATGGATCAAAACAACTAACAGCATGACGGAGTGGGAAAATATTGGGCAAATGTGCCTGGTCAAATCCCTAAGGGTAATATCTGGGTAGTGCTCCATGACATAAGGTGGCTCTAACATAAAGTAATGTTGTACAGGTCGTCCCCGCACGGCTATAGCCATTGTTTACTTTTTTGATTTTTTTACCTAATTCAGAAAAAAATTGGGTTAAGCCAGAAAAAATATTTATCCTTTTAAAGAGCTTCTTAAATCTGCAGACAAAAAGACTACATATATTTATGATAAAGGAATAATAATAAAAAATATATGAAAAAAGGCTGCCCTCCTATCTGAAATATACCAAAACCTTATCAAAACATTAAAATAAAATGTGTAACTGATTTTCAAAAAATCATCATTATGATGTTCCTCCCTTAGATCTCCCTCATTTTCTTAAATTGGATCATCAGTCCAAATTGAAGGTGAGGCAAGTAACCTCTCCACTGATTTTTAAAGAGACTGGATTATTTTTATATGGTATAGATTTCCCATTAAAACGCAAGAGAAACTTTTTTAAAAAAGAACAACAAAAACAAAACAGAGACGAAGATCACCATTAACCGCAAAATCAGTTGTTTTTGCGGCTTTTTGTTTTATTTAAAAAATGGTGAATAAAGCATTTTTAAGTCAATCGAAAACGGCAAAAAGGCTCGAGTTTTTTGTTGATTATGAAACATGACATTCCGTACTAAAATAAAAACTTAAAAATTTTGAACCTTCTCGATGTTATTGTTTTAAACTCGATTTACTTTCTAGACAATGCGAAAATAAGGTCATATTATGAACTAATTTTTAAAATATTTTTACAACTGTTTTTTAAACCTTTTTACCTACCTGTATTAGATGTTAGAATGATCACTTTTGATGAGAAAAAAACACTAAATTATTACACTTCAGATAACCAAAAACAAATTTGTCCTGCTTCTTTCGAGAAAGTGAAACATTTTTCAACTTTAGCACTGTGTAATTATAAACTAAACAGCTTATGACTTTGAAATTTGCGATACTGAAGTAGAATTTTGTGTTCTGCAATAGTTTGAAAACATGTATTCCAAAATACGAATTTCATTTTTTCTATTAACCCCCGTGTTAAGTGATTTTAACCCTCTGTGCGACGGCCCTCCCGACTTGTCCTTTCTTTATTGGCATTTGTATGCATTTCATAGATGCTAAAAAGGTAAATGTGCACACGAAGCTTGTTTATTGTGAGAAAAATTAATCACAGTGTTGATTTAAGATCAGATGCAAATTCTGGAATAAAATATTGCTGGGTTGAATTCGTAAAATTGGATTTCGACGTCCCACTGTAGCCAACTTTCAAATGCCAATCTACACACACTGTAACAATCGCATAAAAGCCAAGTGTCAATTGCATCTGGACGCCACCAAAATATTTGGCAAAAAAGAAGCTAACGCTTAATTGCCCGCGACTTGACTCGCCATTCTTTTGGTGGCATTGTCGATCAAACCATTGATGGCCCATTTCACATAACCAGATAACTGAAATTACTTCTGTGTAGCCCATCCTAGGGCGAATGTTAAATTCCATAAGATATTCACTGACGGCGGTTTCTTTGCGACCAGTGGCAGGTCTAGTGGCAATCACTGTGATTGATAGACCGAAGCAAAACTACTGCCCGACATGGAACCCATCAATTCTTCTATTCGTCCATGCATCTATTCACATATGCCCTGACTCTGCCTCAGTATAGCTTTGTTCCAACGCTATGATGGCAGTGTCAGCTTTATGACATTTGCACGCACATAAAACTTCTTGGCGTTGGATGTCCCTGCGGACGGACGGATGAGGGTGGTGGGAGTGGCAGGCGAAAAGCGGCCATGGTAGCACGGCCAGGCAGGACGTAAGTAAGTGATCGGTGTTTGCGTCTTCGTCTATAATTGCCATTGCGAAAGCAATTTTATGTGAAATTTCATTTTCGTGTAGAACATTGTGTGCTATTTTACAATCGTGTAAATTTCACGTAAAAACCATTTCCTACACATGTCGTCTAAACACAATCTACTGTTTGGTCTGACGAAAGATTCCGAGGGAAAGTCATATTAACCTCGGTGTGTTTGAAATGTTTTAATCCTTTTTAAGTTGCTTTGCTTACTGAGCATTAGATGCATGTGTGACATGGCACCCTCTCCTACTCTCTACTTCGGATTGTTTACTGAAAAGTATTCAAATGAATCCTTTTATGCCGTGGCAACATTTGCACTAAACTTTGTAGTCAATATACAGCGGCCACACACGCACACACACATGCATACCGTTACGCACAGAAGTGTGGCAGGTTCGACACCAATCTATTTTATTTTTCGTTTCCTTTGCTGACTTCACAACACGAGATGTTATTGGAATTTTAACAGGGATAAAAAAGGACCGAGACACTTGAAAGACACAACTAGCAATCTAAATTACTTCCCATAGCCGGAGTGCTTCAAGTGCGTTCAATGTGACCGGCAGCATACTGACATCTTTCGAAATTAGATATTTTCAAGGAGGAACGGAAGGAGATGGCGGCCAATCCTTGATATGCTCCATTTGAGAGCTTCGATTACAATTCAAACATTTTGGGCAGATTTGCAATAGCCTTAGAAAAAATTAGAAGTTCAATTCAAGTCGAAGCTGATAGAATAGTTGCTTAGTTCTAACGATATTTGCATCTTTTTATTAAGATTTAGTTTACAACATATTTTTTTTTGTATTGAATATTCGCGATGGTGTTTTTGTGTAAATAATATTGTTCTTTTCTATAGAGGGTTGTCCATATTCGACGGACCCATGACTCTTTGGGGCCATTCCAATCGACGAGGCTTGTCCGCAGGCAACATTCTTTGCGTCAATTGAATTTTGTACGGGAACAAATGCAAATCAATGCGAATAATCCGTTGTAAAGTGGACCGAGCCATGCCCAACTGCTGAGAACGGCGTTTTTGGGATGTTCTTGGGGACCTCTCAACACTGGCTCGTACGGCAGCGATATTTTCGGCCGATCGCCTTGGTCGATTTTTATATGGCCTCTTCGGATTAGAAAGAGCCTTACTAGTCGAACATTTTTCGTATAAACGCCTAATGGTGTTCTTAGAAGGCGCACTTCTCACATTTTTTAATATTTTAAAAGCACGTTGAGTTTTCACAATTGACTTCTTCTGTTGAATGTAAATTTCAACTATTTCGAGTGGCGTGTATTGGTTCATGGTAAAAATCTGCTTGGACTGACGCTTCAAACGCGGTATGTCATTAAGCGATGTGACATCTCTGTCAAAAGTTATGGCGTTGCCAGATGGGTCCGTCGAATATGGGCAACCCTGTATATTTTTTTCTGAAGGGACATATAGCATTATCACATGCCATTCTTTTGGCTAGAGTCAGAGCCGGACTTGGAATCCGAAAAAATAACTCGACTTCGATTCCGGGTAATAAGATTTCTTTCATTAGTTTTCTCGAAATTTTTTCAAATTGAAATTCGAATTATCGCTTACGTAAAGCGAGGTGGAAGCTAGCTTTCCGATGTATGATTTGTTGACATTGAGCAAGGCTGGACACATTTATTTGTCCGTTCTCCAAACTTGTAGTGATACCACCACACTGTCATATAGATATCTGGATTTTGAACGACAATTCTCTTCTTTTAATTGGGGTTCCAAATGTTGTATTTTTGATGTTGTACACCATTGAAATTGTTGAAATGGCCTGCGATTTCATTGTATCGGGTCTGTATTTGGTCTGCCTTTTGTGCTCGTTTGTTCAATGACTCACTGCTCATCAATAAAATAGGTTGAATCTCCTCGGGGAGACGTTGCATGCTTAACGATTTCAATATATCGTCCGAAACTTTATTTGCTGCTAAATAAAGCATCTCTCGAAGAAGCGCTGATGGCTTCATGTCACCAATTTCAATTTCTCGAAATAGGCGCTTCAGTCGTTTTTCTTCGCAGTCCATGAACCGTTCCTTTAGACTTTTTTTTAGCGTTTAATGCCTCTTCGAAACTGGTGGATTTAGGATAATGTCACTTACTTCGGAATAATTGTAAGAAATTTGGTGGAATTTCTTTCGATTTGGTTGGACCACACCGCCGGATTATTTCGCCAAAACGTTGGTATATTTATTGCAACTCTTGCAATTACGCATTTTGTAGTTCTTCTGCCTTGGTCCTCCGACGGGGGACTTCCTCTAAAAGAAGGTTATCATGCATTTCTTCGATTATCATGCATTTCTTCGATTCACCGCGAAATATTGGTCTACGACATAGGAAACTATATATGGAACTATGGGGCTAGAGTATAGAGCTGGTCAGAAGCCTTGTTTAGTCATCTGACAATATTTAGCGGGTAAAATAGGCCACAACTTTTATGTAAAAAATATTAAAATTTCCACCAAACCGCGAATATTTTTAACCCAGGCGAAATCACAAATAGACGAAAATGCCACTTCTTACCGTTACATTGATGCCCATATCCAAGATATCGCATATAACTCAAGAGCGGGTGGACGGATTTTGACAATTCTCACAAACTCGAAATGGCCTCATTCCAGAAAAGCATAGAACTAGAAAAACGTGTGAAAATATGCCAATAAAAAGTGAATATTTTTTTGTCATATTTTTTATCGCATGAGATTTTCTCGTATTTGACTTACAATATTGAATTTTTCGTTTGGTAATATTTTTCCCCTTACAACACTTTGTTTTGGGACTATTATATTTAAGTCGCAATTATCGTGCGATTCTAAAGAAATTTTGCATGGGGATAGAGTTAGAGTCAAAATGAAAACCTTTTGTTTTTCAAGGACTAAAAATTAAAGCTTCCCTGATCTTGCAGTGGATCTACAGGTCACACTTAAAAACCAATCCACACGGAATTTTGCATGAGATTAGGGTTTAGGACAGCGCAGAAGTGTAGCATTTTGGAAGACGTTTGAATTAAATTTAGCGGGTAAAATGGACCACAACTTTTGTATGAAATTGTTTTCGATATCTATCACCACGACATTAAGTGTAAATATAAGGAAAATATCCCTGGTAAAAAACAAAAAGTGCAGGACTGTATGGCATTATTTCAAATAATCGACTGAAATGACCTAAGGGCCTAATGAGGTTTTCCAATATATTATAGTGTTGTAGGGTATAGCATGGTCGGCCCCGCACGACTATAGCCATTGCTTACTTTTTTAATTTATATGTACCAATTTATACTCATAGAAGACTTAATGACGATTGCTATTGAAAGCTCTATAGACATTTTGAGTAATTCAGATGGCAGTTTCTTTTCTCGCAAAAATATATCCATTAAATGGAATCTGCCGATTACGTCGAAGGATTCAGTTGCATTTCCTAACCAAATAAGCGGGGCAATTTGTTATCGATCCCTTTTAATATAATATCCTCATTTTTGACATTTTGATTTGAGGATTAAGTACCAATTGGCAACTGAATTTGACATTAAATTGGTATTTTGAATTCTAATTACATAACAATTTGCCTTATAAAAACGTTTCAACATCAATAGATCTTTTGTAATATGTATTATTGAAATCTTAATGAGAAAATAGCACTTTCGCGGTCAGTGCAGAGTCGACTCGAGTGTCGGATAAATAACATTTTTTTAATCATTTACGAACCTTAAAATCTAAATATGCGGCTTAACCTTTTGATCTTGGGAGCTGTATGTGGGAGCTTTTCCATTTCAAAAGGGGTAGTGTTTCTAGAATATATCTGATGCCTTGCTAGGGAGCGCACATTATGGCTTTGGGAAAATTAAATATCGAAGCATATGACACGTATATGTCAGCTATAGCTAAATCTGAGTTGATTTTTATACCCTCCACCATACTATGGAGGGTATATTAACTTTGTCATTCCGTTTGTAACTTCTCGAAATACTCATGTCAGACCCAACAAAGTATATATATTCTTGATCAGCGTAAAATTCTAAGTCGATTTAGCGATGTCCGTCTGTCTGTCCGTCTGTCTGTCCGTCTGTCTGTCTGTCCGTCTGTCTGTTGTAATCACGCTATCTTTCGAATGAATTGAGATAGATGGCTAAAATTTTGCACACATGTTTATTTTTCCAGTAGGCAGGTTAAGTTCGTAAATGGGCCATGTAGGTCCACGTTTTCATATAGCCCCCATATAACGGTACCTCCCAATATTAGGTATTTTCATGATTTTAGCGACATTATTCACCGGAATTGTTTGAAAATTGGTATTTGAAGTTCGTAATGAATACTACAGTCTGTTACAGAAAATTGTCTGTGCGGGTCCAGGTCTTCGTATAGGCCCCATATATCAGTACCTCCCCATATTCGGTATTTTGACGATTTTAGGTACAATACCCACCGAAATTGTTTGAAATGTGGTATTTGAAGTTCGTAATGGATGCTACAGCCTGTGACAGAAAACTGTCTATGCTGGTCCAGGTCTTTGCACAGCTCCAATTTAACGGCACCTCCTTATATACGATATTTTGATGATTTTAGCTACATTATTTACCGTTTATTTCAAGTTTCCAATTTGAATATGGTAATGGCTTATGACAAACAATGCCTATGTATGTCCACGTCGTATAGACCCCAATATGACGGCTATATTCGGTATTTTTAAAATTTTAACAGAATTTTTCAAGGATTTTATTTTTTAAAAATTTCCAAATTCGTTGCAAATGGTGGAGGGTATTAAAAGTTCGGCCCGGCCGAACTTAGTGCTTTTTAACTTGTTAGAGCAGAATTTATTCAGAGATATATTGCGCCTAATATAGATGAATCGACGGACCAAATTAACAAGCAAAGCTGTCTTTGCAGAGCGTAGCTAGCGCATACGATCGGTTCACACAGGACATATTTTCCTTCCTAATCATTACCCTGGGTTTACCAAAGACAAAACAATAGAGCGCATGCAACATTTTCAAAAAAAAAAAAAATAATTTTAAGAATTTTTATAGTAAAGTCAATCGTCAGATCGTGAATTAAATTTTAAAGAATATACATATTATTTTCGTTTGTCCTGTTTTTTTTTTCTTTTTTTTATAATTCACTTAAATTGGACAACCTTGGTTAGCATTTACTGCTTATGGAATATACTAGGCCTATCTTGTGTAAATTCCAAGTTAAAACTATTATGTATTATTATTTGTCTACATTTTCTGATGTCCATAGTTTTCAAGGCTTAGCCACAATATTCAATACCGATATTTAGTGAAAAAAAAACTGTATTTAGTTAGACCAAAAGAGTGAGCGGCCGAGGTGGCCATTTTTATTAATAGAAGAAGTTCCATGTGAGCTTTGTCATTCATTCCATCATGGCTGACATTCTGCCGAAGGGTTGTCCTTTCCAGTTCAATTTTGCCGGCTCTGCAATATTCAATTTACATAACCGCGACATTAATGCATGCACATGCATGTGCATACCTGAATGAGTACATGCTCGTAGCGAGAGGGAGTTTTTCGTTGACATGTAACACGCGAGTTTTATCAGTTCTGTCCAACTTGATATCTGGACTGATCCCCATCTGCGGTTGAGTTTATTTATCTTTTGGCCATTGTTGTCGTTCTTGTTTAAATCGAAGCATTTACACATATGTGTGAATGTATGTGTGTGTGAGCGTGTGTGTACAACGTTCGGGCGTATTCGTTTACCCATTGACAACTGCGTGTAGTGGTCCCGCCTATTCACTGTACTATTCTCCTTGTGTACTTGTCGATGATGTCAAGGTTCAGGCTTGCCATCGTTCCCATGGTGTGGGACCCCTGTAGCACAACCTAGGCTCCTCTGTCGGGCCTACCTCAAAAGTTTATCTCCGACCGGCAATCTCTCTGACGAAACCCAACTTTGGATTGCGAATTTATGTCGCGAATGGTCTTCACGTTTTTCAGCATTTCCAGTGGCAGCCCTGCAATGCTTGGTTATACGGTTGCATGTGTTGAGGCGGGGTGTCGTCCTTCCTATCAGTTGGCCGTTTACTTTGAGCTGCAAGCATGGTGACACGTTGACTAATAACGTGGCCAATATCATGGCGGCGGCACCGATGATGAAACCAAAGCACACATTCTATGTCGAATGGCTTCCGCCGTAAGCGCCTGTGTATGCGATCTACCTGTGTAGTTGTGAGTGAGTACGTGCGTCGCCGTTTGATTGTTGGTTAGTAATTATTTATCGTATGTACTCGGCTGCCATACGAAATGTTGATAATTCGCTGAAATGAAGCTCTAAACTTTGGCAAATTCACGCAAACTATGCAAACAATGCCAGACATGCATTGGCAATTATCCAAGCGCAAGTGAATATGAGCCGTTTCCACGGGGGTAGAGGAGTCGCGGTGATGTCGTGGTATCCATCCATGCCGCTGGAATTATTATTTAATGCAATGTGATGGGGTCGACAGGTTATAATTAGCGCGAATGGAGAATACTTTCGCCGATGCAAAGGGAATGTTTGCTTTGCGACAGGAGTTGTTACAGATAGTACGATACAATCGGGTGGTATATTTTGTTGCACACACGCACACACACACACACACATGTAGACAATTCTTTTGGGCCGAGCGATGGCTGGGGAGGTGGGGCCAGGAAATATAACAGGTGCCCCATTTACATTCATTTGTCTGAACTGGACATGTATATTTCCAATTACTTTGATGGCAGATTTGTATCCGGGCAAAACATGTTATGAAAACTGTCTTTGTTGGTTGTGTTTGTCATTTGTAATCTCTGTGGCAGATCTGAGTAGGAATGTAATCAAATCAGGTAAAAATGTCATAAAGCACAATGGCAGGCAGCATTAGTTTGTGCCTTGGATATACTTTTTTACCCCAAGACGGAGAGCATATGTTGCTGCATAATTTCCAAGGAAAAGTTTTCAAAAATCATACACAACACACAAAAAAAAGAAGCGAATATTCCATTTGAGAAAGCAACCACATACACATATACGCATTTGCATGGATGTATGAATGGGTCTATTATTTGCACAATGGGCCGAACAACACCACAAACAGTCTTCCTTTGATTGTTGATTATTCATTCAAGACAGTATATGTACAGTGGGACCTCGACTAGCCGCAATGATGTAAGACAGCAATTGATGTGATAATCGTAATCGATCGATGATTTTAAGGTGATATTTGAAAAATGTTACCGTTTTGTAAATAATTCAGCTCACATTGTCTTTCATTACTTTAGCATTACATGATATTTTACATATATAGGGTGTTTTGTGAGTTTTTTAATATGAATCACTCTGCTGTCTGCCAGCTGTTTTGACAGTTTAAAATGACTTCTCTACTCAGTATTGTTTTTTCAAATCATCATGAATAGGTTAACTCTAGAACAACACTTCCAAATCTTGGAAATTTATTTTCAAAAACAATGTTCAATAAAAAAATATATTTTTAGAACACTTCGTGGCACATAATCGTCCGTCTGAGACCACCATGTCAACAAGCTAAATTGTCCTATTTAGTGCAAAGAGAATTCACACGTCGTCCAAGAATTACCCATGCATTCCGAAAAGTGTATGGTTTGTTGCGGTCTATGGACTGTTGGAATCATCGTTCCTTATTTCTTTAAAAAATGAGGATGAACGGCGCCTTAGCGTGAATGGAATGGCATCGATACAGAATCATGATCAACGAATTTTTGTTGCCAAAACTTCAAGATGTTGATGTAAATGTAATGTGTCTTCAACAGGATAGTGCCACTTGTCATAATGCGGGCGAAACAATGGACTTTTTCAAAAAATGGATGGGGAATTGGCCTCCCCGGTTGCGTGATTTGACGGCACTCGATTCCATCGTTATGGGGATACCTGAATACATTGGCATACGTGGATAAACCAGCTACGATTGACGCTTTGAAAACCAATATTCAACGTGTCATTGCTGGTCGAAAATTGAACCTCCCGAATATACATACAGTCGGATCAATCCGACTTTGGTGCTTCCATTCTGTTTTGAATTTTGCCTAAACCCTTTGAAATTATCACCAGGAAATAATATATCAATAAACAAGATATGCTATGAAAAACCCCAGTATAATATTGAGAATCCTTGTGACGGGTTTATCTTAACCCCTCACAGATTTTAAAATTATTGTTCCAAAGAAAAGAGTTCGTCCAACAAAATAAATGTACCAGATCATTGTGCGACTCCGCACAAATGTCCGAGCCAATCTTCCCTCTCCTATCTACCCACTTATGGGAAAGTATAACTAACAGGAAAATCCATAAAAGAAAACCACAACTTGAAGCACACGTGTCCTTTTCTTTCGCATGGTCATTTTGAGGATACTTTTGCAAATTATGCGAAATCATTTCTAAAAATTGCTGTTCATGCTGTATTTCTATGCCCGGCACTTGTTTTATTAGATTGCAAAAGTTTTTCTGGTGATTTGTTGTTGTTGTTCTTGTTTCAATTGGTCATTTGTCCATTTCTTTTGCAATTCACGGCGCTTCCTTTGGCCAACATACAACAACACAATAAAAAGTAATATCCAAAAACTTCGTGTGCGCGTGTGTGTGTGTAAGTGTGTTAGCTGAGAGTACAAGTGGGGATGTGTGTGGGATTTTCCTTTTTTTAATATTATTATATTATAAATCTCCTCCCCGAATGAATTTGTTTTATTTGCATTTCCCTGCGACCTGATCCCAAGGATTGCGGACGGGATGTGTGGCCCTTTTGGAAATGTTTACGAGGATTTTACGTTAATTTTATAACTTTGATAACATACGGCTGGACTTACGCTAAATGCATGCGTTTCGTTATTTTGTTGTAACTGTTTTGTGATATACTCGTACTTTTCCATTCATATGTATTGTGGTTTAACTTTGGTAAACTCATAAGAATATACAGCGTAATAATGCTGAGCCATCACCGACATGGGAATACAACGACGCAACTGGACACCCTAAATTCATTTTCTATCCAGCCGACAGGTGGAAATATTGTACGGACTTTCAATTGAATTGTCATTGGATCTACGTATATTTATCGGCTTACAAGAATTTTTTGGTGGCAGGGTCACGAAAGGGCATAAGCTTTAAATTGTCAATAGATTCTCTTGCTTTTGGGTAGTGGAGCGCTAAATCACAATAAAATAAACAGTGTTATTTGTTGAGATACCGAGGTAAGTTTGTTGTTGCAAAATAGTAAGGCTCAATCCCATAATTGTTGTCTTTATAAAAACAAGGTTTATTAGTAGCATTAATAGAAAAGAACTTATTTATTTCCATTTAAGGTATTTGAAAAACAAGTAAGCAAAGGCTACAGTCGAGCGGGGCCGACCGTTGAATACCCTACAACACTATAATAAACCATACAGTTTATATAGGCGAAATACTCGACAGAATTCCACAAGATATTGTGACAAATAATAGAAGAAAACCATCAGGTTTCGTTCTCTAATTTTCGAATAATAGCAACTTTAACTAATTTGCTCATTTTCAATTTATTGGTAGATGTTGCACGAAAATGGTCTTCCTTTATCTGGAACCAATATTTCCCAAAGACCTATAATCTCTCAGAAGTGCGTCTTTCCTGCATTTGTGAATTCTCCAAAAAGTCGCTGGAATGGACATTTTCGTATTTAGTCTACAAAAGTTGGTAAACTATTTCACATATTGAATATTTTTGGATGGCCATCCGAAACTTCTCGGCTTTTGCATTGTGCGGTAACCCCCATTCAAATGTGCGTGAGGATCGGGAGATAATTACGACCTGCTGACAATTTTGCAGTATTTTGGTCCACTTCAACCCCTAAATATATAACGATCGTCTCCAAAAAGAGTAGGCATCTATTCTGATCCTGATCTTATCCCCATGCAAAATTTCTTAAGGATCGGGCCATAAATGCGATCTGTATATGATATCCTGATATCCTAACTACTTAGTTTTGTTAGCTGTAGAAATATTACCAAATGTTTAATTCAAAATGAAAATATGCAAAAAATATGACAAAATTGAAAAAATATGAGAAAATGTTAGAAAATCAATATTTTCATCTTTAGAGAGATATTTTTATGCGATTTTTTTAGACGTTTTTTCTTTCCTGCCAAGAGGCCATTCTGAATTAATGAGAACTGTCGAAATCAGTTCAGCCGTTCTCGACATATAAGAGATCTTTCAAGCATATCTTCTTTGATAGACACATAGATGTTGTTGTTGTTAGATGTTAACATCAATGTAAAGATCAGAAGTAACCTTGTCATGGCTTTGTGATTTCGCCGGGATTTAAAATATTCGCGGTTTAATGAAAAATTTTGAATTTTGTCAACAAAAAAGATATGGCCTATTTTACCCGCTAAATATTATCCGAAGACCACCCAAATTGGTATGCTTCTTCTCCGCCCTAAACTCTAGCTACATGCGAAATTCCGCGTCGATTGGTCTATAATTGCGACCTGTACAGCTACTGCAAAATCCGACATTTTTTCAGTATTTGGTCCATTTCAACCCCTAAACATTTGGCGATCATCTCCAAAAGAAATAGGGTTCTATTCTGACCCTAGCCCCACCTCCATTCTAAATTTCGTGAAGATCGGGCCATAATTGCGACCTGTAGAGTGATTACAAATTAACATGGACAGACGGAAGGTCGGACATACATAGCTAGATCGACTCAGCTCGGCGAGATAGGAAGATCCATATATACTTTCCTATGTGGGAAATCAATATTTCGTGGTGTTACATAATTTTTGGCCCAATCAAACTTATAATACCCCCAACACATAGTGTTGTAGGGTATAAAAATTGGTCATTAGAATAAATAGCTAACAATTAAACAGCTGATCGAAACAAAAACATAACTAGCGCACAAAATATATCTGGACATTTTTCTCCAGTACCATCGAAACCAAAATGTCATTCTCAATTCCATCTGTTTTTCTCGACTTTTGCCTGAAGAATAACATACAAGCTGGTACTTTATTATACTATTTGTACGATTTTTACTTGAACATCGTTTCCATACCCGAAAAACTAGTATAACTTGCCGGCAAAACAAAAAAAAGAAGACAGACACATTAATATGGCGTTCTCTCTTACTACTTTTTACGAAACAAGTTTGGTAGAGTAAAAACAAAAATGTAAGTATATCAGTTATATGCTGATTGTGAAGGCAAAGCAGTTCTCTCAAAGCTAATTTAAAATTTCTCTCTTTTACAAAAAAAGTATGGAACCATTCATACGACTTTCCCAAAGTCGATGAAATTTACTGTGCAACCCAATAAGTCCCTCAAAATATAAAACAGGATATTTTAATTATTGAAAAAAAATGATTTTCTCTAAAATACGTATTTATTATCTCCCAAATCTATTCCTTCTTTAGATCAGTTCCAAATTGAATTAAGTCCATCCTTTCGTTCTGTGCGAAAAGCGATCGATTGTTATTTACACACACGAATCGATTACAATATTTGCCTCATGTAGGGTAATTGCGCTCTTAATGTATTTGCCTGTTTGGATCGATTTCAGGGGCTGTCACTGTGCTGCTCCGTCGCATTATCTCTTAAGGATTTACATATGCTTAGGAAAGTTTTTTGTTTTTGCTAAATCAACTCGAACTTACTCTCAACTCTCACCTTTCCCAAACTAAATATGAAGACTTTCGCAACAAAGGGACATGCTGCGTCGGACCACCTAGATAAATCGAAACGTATGAAGATATACATCCACCAATATTCACATAAAGTGGGGTTACAGGACAAGGGATGGAATTCAATAAATAAATAAAACAAAAACAAAAACACATCATACAACCTTACAGCTTTGTGTTTTGCTGTGCTGTGTTGGCGATAAGAAGTTCGGGTCTTGTCCACTTTAGTTTTATTATTCGAAGATTCATTTCTTTTATTGGATTGCGATTGGATGCTGTAAGTTTTGTTTTATCAGAAATGACATTTTGGGGAATGTTTTCATTTCGTCCATTGCCTCGATTGCAGATTAATAGGAATTTGTGTGTTTTTGTTTTCGTTTTCTTTTCGTTACAGTTTTCTTCGTGTCGTTTTCTCAAAGACAAGGGTTCATAATTAAAGTCTCAACAAAAAATTCCTTTTGACAACAGATCCATCATTCGGCCGCTGTGGATTGGAAATGAGACAGAAATGCTTTTACAGTTTCTAATTCATTAAGATTGTGTGTTGACTTGGCTTACATGTCAAATCCGGGGGATTAATTGGTAAACGAAAGGCCGTAACAACCACCACGACAGAGATTTAATTTTGTGTTTTTTTTTATATTTTATAATGTGAGCTCGCTGATCGCGTATAAAGCTGTCATTTATTTGTCAGTTTGTCGGCTGTTGATTGTCTGTAGCAAATGATTGTCAGCCATTCAGTCAACCAGACTGTCAGTGGTCCACTTAATGCGAATCGTGCATACACGTAAAAGCTAATTTCACAAATTCACGGTATTCAAAATCGGACCTCCCATATTTTCCCTTATCGTTTACAGAAATATTGAGGACAAGACGAAGTTGGTTTGTACCCTATAAACGAGTCAATTTAAAAGCAAATCGATATGATCGATATTTGAGTTATATATGTGTCGACTGGGACTTAACCACTCCTATCGCTGGCCATTTCAGCCGACTTCAGATAAATTACAAATACGTTTTCGGGAAAAGGAAAATGGATGTGTAGGGTATTGGATAAAGGGGAAATCTGATAAAATGTACCTTTGGGAACTATATGTTCTAGCCTAACACGTTAAGACAGTAAATAGTTAAAGACAGTTGTGATTTCCCATACCAAACATAATATGGTTAGATACGTTATTGAATGAAACATATCAGTTGGAGCTGTATTAAAATCTGAACCGAGTTCAAGTAAATTTAGTAAAGTTTCGTCCTGAACTGCATATGAGATACCATATATGAAAATGTTTAGGTATATGGGAGTCATTGTTTTATCTGAGCCGATTTGAATTAAATTTGGTATAGTGGAATTCCCAGTCTGCCTAACGAAGAGCCATTCTAACCATTCTAACACTTTAAATGAAAAAAATTCCAGTTTAAAGTTTTAATATATATTGGTTTTGAATTTATATTAAAGAAGTGACGAAAGTCAATTGGTGCAGAGTATGATGCAGTCGCTCTGACTGCGATCCTAAATCGACCAACAACATATGTTGGGCTTATATCAAAACGTGGACCTTTTATATTCGTATAACAATGTTTCAGCCAATTAAAAACCAAAAGATTAGATTGCAACCCATTTTGTCGGAAATTGAGATTTGGATCAAAATATACTCTTTATAAGAATCTGAATCTAAAATACTAATTTGATTGAAAATTGATTCTTAAAGCATCAAAATTCTTGACATCTGCTGTTATGCAGGTTGCTAGAACAAACTATTTTTTGTCGTTGGTTTCCCGAAATGGTCGCGGAATGCATTTCTGGCTAGATCGGCGAGCAAATATTATACAATTATTACCAGGAGAGATTTCGCAAGTCTGAATATTGGGGCTCAATATCAATTATCTAAAGAATCCTTTATTATCTTTACCTTTATTATGATCTTAAGCTTTTTACTCTCTGGGTCCCGAAAAATAACGAGAAGAGCTGTCTTGAAATACGGACATAAAGAGCTCAATCATGAGGTGGACAAAACTAGATACCCTGCAGCTTGATTTCAAAGAGTTCCGAATTCAAACTTACGGTCTATTTAAGATATAATTTTTCTTGATGAATTAGGTGTGGCTTGAAAATCCGATTAGGTGCTTCAAAGCAGTACGTGTTTATTGTTATTTGGAAAAAATGAAGCCTTTAATCTACAGAATATATCTACCAATCAGGAAACTTTATTAGATATAGAGGGTGTGGTACAGGTGTTCATTCGACAATTTATTCGTACATAAAGAGGCCCTTAGAGGAATAGATTAAAAACATGAAATCAATTTGATAGACTGCAGCTGTAAGCCGATATTTTTAGCAAATTTCCCATTTTTTCAAACAGAAATGTAATTAGAGGGCAACTGATATGGATTAGACAATTCGATTTAATTTAAGGATTATAATGTTCTTAAAAAAGCATTAAACGCCAAAACGAATGGCAAGTAACGCGGACACTATCTAAAGGGACACCTATTGTACAAGCCAAATCAAGTTTTGAATTATCTGTCGAAATACAGACTGATCTATACCCTTTGAATTTAGATTGCGATTCCGCTCACAATAATATTGCGATTCGTCAACTTTGAAGATTTTATATGAGTCAGATTCAACATTTTGGATTTTTTGTATGATTTTTTTTGAAAAACCCCAACTTTTGTGGTGGACGACCAGAACGAACAATGTTAATGCACATATTGGAGTGTGCAACATTTGAAATATTGAAATATCGGTATTATATATTTTTTTTAATGTGGACTATTTACAGAAATGGTGGCAGAAGGTGCGAATCGATATTGCCGATTGGTACCAAGTGAGTTTGTTCTGTATGGTGCATCTCTAAACTCTATCGATGATTATTAAAAATAGTACGATATTTGAAAATTGGGTCACATTGCAGAGACGATTTGGTCTGGTGGGAGTTATTTTTGTCAGATGTACCAAGAACATTGCTTACGTAACAGCTAATATTTATAGGTCTCTGATGGACAGTGTCGAATTGTACATATATATATTTTACAGACCCATACATGTTGGGTTTATATGTGTATGTGTGTGATTTTTGATCGCATTTAGAATTTGGATTTCTTATTAAATACAAACATTTATTTTCCGAATAATCCGATGTTCTACAGTCGACCATGCCCTCTGTGGAGACATCAATGTTATTTATTATCACAGCATTTGGTGAAATTATTCACTGGATCATTAGCAACGGCACCATCGCCCTTTGGAAACAGTAAGGCATTCATCAACTCAGCGGGACAAGTCGTCTCAAACGCATCAGACACTTCAATTGTACGCTGATGTATGCATAGGTGTGCATGCATGTATGTATGTATGTATGTATGTATTTAAGACGATGATCAAGACAACTGGCTTATGCGAAATGAACAGCCCGATGCTGGCGTTGCATTCCAATCGTTTTGTTCACCGATATTCAATTAAGGCCTTTCAGATAAAGAGGGGAGCGTATTCTTTATGCCCAAATCTTTCACTTTAATCTGATATTAGTCAGTAAGGTAGGCAATCACATCACAGTGACGCCTTACACTCTTCACTCCGCTCCCAGAAGCATTAACATTTCGCTTAATCACTGTCGAGAATGAAAGGAACGAGACCACAACAGGCATAGCTATTTGGGAACAAGTAACCCAATGAGGTCTCATGTCCTTCGGCAGCTTGCTCGTTGTTAATATGACAACGCCGCCAACTACAACTCGACGTTCCTGCGACGTCAAGTGAGCACACCAAGGTGTTTAGCCTCCTTGGCCGGAGAGTCAACGCTGGAGCTCTGCCACCATGACATGCCTGTCAAATGGATTTTTCATTAAGAATTCGCTCCATTGTTTCACGTTGCGGTGCCTATGCGCATTGTAACTATCCACTTCCACAGGCTCTAAATAGCTGGATGCGTATTTAAATTTGGTTTAAATGCCCCGTACTTTGGTAAACACCTTTTGATATAGCATTGTTTGGACATTTGATTCGTTCTTGGGCACCACGGCCGAAAGACATTTGACAAATTAGCGTCATTTATCTTTACGGCCAAAACAATACGTCTTCTATCGCCTGCATTGGCGATGGGGAAAGGTAGCAAGACCTTCGAGGAACTCCATCGCATACAGACTGCCATCGTATAATGAGGCACCACTGTTTTGAGTAGGAGTCGATTTTTCGAAATCTGCTGCGTCCGAACGGAATGTAATGTAATTGATTAAACGCTGTTCGTTTCTTAAGTCTTTTGTTCCCTCCCCGGCACTGCGCGCCTACCTTGGCATAGCTAGGCATTTTACACGCTTCTCAAATTATCACCAGCAAACAACACCCTCCGGAAAGTACTGGCAGAATCACTCGGTGCCAAGCAACTACATTCCCACTCCGCAGCGCGGACTTTTGGTAACAACAAACGTTAATCTCACCAAATTAAAAACGTTTAGAGGCAAATTAATCGTTATTTTCATTTATGGAATTGATATGCCACACCGACATTTGTTAAACTCTTTGATTGGCGGAGGCAAAGCCTGTCGTTTGATGGAAATTAATTGGCCGAGAAACATGTTAGGTTTGTCTTAAAATCCGTAGAGCAAAATTAATGCGTGTGTTGCGGTCATCAGTCAAGTGACTAGCCGCACAGACCACACATGTGTGATTGTATGTGTGTGTGCGAGTGTTCGCCAAGCTAACACTAGGGCGGTCGACTTTTCGCTTTCCAATGCTCAACGCTGTTATAAGAGACCCAATAAATGTTGAGGTGACAAATGTTGCCGGATAGGTGTTGCCACAAGATTAATAACTACAAAATAGTTTTCTCTCAAATTAACTCTTATTTGGTTCGCTGTCGAAATACAGCATTCAGCGATTCGCTGATGACTGGTGTTGGCGCTGGCGCTGGATGTGAATTTCACAATTCATGCGACAGTAACAGTTCGAATGGACAAAACCACAAGCTAGTCATGTATGCCTTAAAATGTATTTAAAAATCAGAAAAGAAAAAACACTGAACACCTCAAAATATTCAAATGCTGAATATCAAAGAACGAAATACTAAACTAATATCGACGACTGGACTACCTTTCGATTTCAGAATCAAATCTATTGTGTCCTACAGCGAATTATACGTGCATTTTGATCTATTTTACTAACGAATGATATCCGAATAGCATCAAAAATCATGTGATATGATGAAATCCTCCCAACAAACAGGAAGGTGATGACATTACCAAGGAACGTTTTAGATAGGGGCATTATCCTACCAAAGCTATCTCATAAATTCAATTATTTTCTTTTGCTGTCCCTACCCCATTTGTTTTAAATTTTTATGAACATTTTTACCAAAAAATGTTTCGTTTTTCATACTTAGCCATATGAGGCAAATAAGGAAATATGTAATTTCCACCAAATGACTGAACGCATCAACAAAATGCAGGAATTCAATTTGTATTTTTCCAGCATACGAATGAAGTGAAATATTTGACAAGGATGCAGAAGTTCAAAAACCCCAATAGAAAAGGATCAAGCCTACGGTAGCAAAATGAATTGCAACAGAGAAGATAAATAATCAAATCTTCTATAGCTATAAAAGAGGAAAATGTTTGTATGTTTGTTTGTTTTTTAATTTATGGACTCGAAAACTGCTGAACAGATTTTCCTGAAAATTTCCAAGTATATTACAACATCGCCTGAAAGTAACATAAGCTATATAAATTTTAGAAATTCCGCTTGAAACTGGAGATATTGCATCAGAATCGGAAGTATCTTGCAAAAATTTAGATTGTATATCCACATATCTACTGATCGATTACAGGTGTAGTGCCCAAATTTGGAATACGTAACTGAATTTGAAATCGGTTCAGATTTTGATATAGCTCCCATACATATTTTCAGCCGATTTAATGTATTTGATGTATTACACGCAGTGTACGCCACATTTCAATGAAATCTGGAAAGCGTGATGGAATTTGTCTAGAAAATTGTTTTGCCAAATTATATTGAAATTGGTTCAGATTTGGATATGGATATATCTCCGATTCCAATGAAATTCGGCATGAGTGACTAAATTTATCTATATTTTCAGCGACTTTATATATTTGAAGCAGCCAACGCGATATGTATGTCTGATTCCAAAGAAATTTGGACAGATATCAATAATAATAATAAATTTGATAAATTAATTGGAAATCGGTTAAGACTTGGATATAGCTCCCATATATATTTTCGGCCGATATCACGTATTTTACGTACCGATTTCAATGGTGTGGAAGATGTGACGGAATCTGGTGTAAAAGTAAATTTTGTTTTGTGATTTAATTCTATTTCTTGATACACAGTGGATATACAGGGTCGTCCATATTCGACGGACCCATCTGGCAACGACATAACTTTTGACAGAGATGTCACATCGCTTAATGACATACCGCGTTTGAAGCGTCAGTCCAAGCTGATTTTTACCATGAACCAATACACGCCACGCAAGCGCTCTGAAATAGTTGAAATTTAAAGAAGTCAATTGTGAAAACTCAACGTGCTTTTAAAACATTAAAAAATGTGAGAAGTGCGCCTTCTAAGAACACCATTAAGCGTTTATACGAAAAATTTTCGACTGGTATGGCTCTTTCTAATCCGAAGAGGCCATGTAAAAGTCGACCAAGGCGATCGGCCGAGAATATCGCTGCCGTACGAGCCAGTGTTGAGAGGTCCCCAAGAACATCCCAAAAACGCCGTTCTCAGAAGTTGGCATGGCTCGGTCCACTTTACAACGGATTATTCGCATTGATTTGCATTTGTTCCCGTACAAAATTCAATTGACGCAAAGAATGTTGCCTGCGGACAAGCCTCGTCGATTGGAATGGGCCCAAAGAGTCATGGGTCCGTCGAATATGGGCAACCCTGTACACATTTTTGATATAGAATTTCACTGCAGGGCAATGTGAACATATTTATAATAATAGAAAAATTCGCTGTAATTCTTAACAAAACGCCATCGACGATGGTGTGTACACTTTTTTCGTATTTTTTTTTCATGTTTTCTAAAATCGCAGAATGTAGAATACTTTATGTATATATTCAGTTTGGTTTCAATTTGAAAGGGATGTTCCCTTTTCCACGATTTTCGAGAGATTGCTTGAAGTGTTGAGAGATTTGGACATACAGCTAACAACTCTATACATTCAGGGGGATGATATGAAAGCATTACAATTAAATAATTGGAGAAATATTCTTCTGCTTTCTTTAAATTTAACAATCCAAAGTCCAAAAATGTATATTTTTGAAATTAAAATAATTTATCGAAAATTAATTGTTTTGTTTACATTTTTGGACATATAACACGTCACTTGCGTTACGTACAAAAACAAATTTGTATGTGGTGTTGTTACGTTCGTTGTACAACAACACTTGCTGTTACCTGTATTATTCTAGCATGGTAGTTGAGCAAACTTTATGCAAGTGTTATATGACAGTCTGCATAAAACAGAACTTTCTGCTTTTGGGTAATTTGAATAGTTTAGACATACCTTCTAACCGAACGACATCGTATTGGTTCCCGATGTGCATAATTTCTATCCGCAAAAGTTTTTTTTTTCAAGATAGATCCACTAATTTCTAAGGGCCCATGGATTGGCACCTTCTAAATTAAGCAATAATCAAGGTTTTCGAAGAATGCATAAAGTGGTTTGGAGATTCAGAGTCCCAGACTGCACCAACATTTTCTGCTAAGAAAATTCAAATTTCATTCACAATGATGACAGTAGTGGACACAAATTAGTTCAATAAGGAACCATCTTTTACAATAGCCTCCATATAGTATATATAGTCCCAATTTACTAACTGATTTTTCTAAACGAATGATTTATAGAATTGGAAATTTTATAAATTTCGGCATTTCGGATTTATGACTTATTAAGATTTTATTAAATATACAATTCGGGGACGCAACGTCAACACCACCAGCTTAACCGCTTCTCAAAAGATCTTAAAAAAGCGGGCCCGTTAAACTAATTCGGTAGTTGTTCTCAACACGTTTGAGGTGCGTATCCTTACGGATAATTTATTTAACAGCGTTACCAAAAATTCGGCGTAGAGTGCTCAAATGTTCAACTTCCCCACTGTGGTATAATGTTTTGTACAGATCCATGGGAGTATCTTAGAATCTACCAAATAATAACGTTTTAAAAACATTCACATTTGTTGTATTATTCATTTATATTTTCAAGACACAAAAAAGAAATTGTTTCAATTATCAAATGTTCAACTTTGGAGAATTGTACGTCCCGCGGATTTGGGTATCTCTCATGTAAAGGCATGTGTTTAAATTTTGTAATGAAAAACGTCGACTGAGTACATTGAATTTTAGGTAACGCTGCAAAAAATAAGCATGGTCGGTTCCACCAAACCAACGGTGTTGTAATCGATCGCGTATTTGCCGTAATCCCGCGAATTATATCTTATTTTTCCCATTAGATCGCCCATTAGGTTGTGCATAACAACGCAATGGTCAAGAAAAACTAGTGACTAGAAGTACAATTGGAACGAAAACAAACGCAATGTCTTTGAACAAATTCCTTCAGATCGCTTTTCATCTCAACATCTTTCGAAACGATATGCTACAACAATCTCTTCAGATCGAGGTCGGTTTCTAACCAATCCACTTTCAAATGTCAAAATATAAACAACAGAATTATTTATTGAGCCCGACCTGGTTCAGGCACGACTTCTCGTTATTGTACAACGTTTGAATGATGAGTAGGGATTATTTTTGGCAATTTAACACCTTTCCTGTTGAAAACAAAGCTGTTTTGTCAAATTTGGCAAGCTGTGTAAATTTTGAACAATGCGGGGAGACAAAAGCAATTCTGCGAAAATGTACATTGAGTGTTACACTTTGGAGCACTAATGATGGCCATCTCCTTGCCTACATTTGGGCAATTATTGTGGAGAACAATGCATGTCGTGCCTCAATAGACCATAATCACTCTCTATAGACATAGAAACCACCCTGTTGGGCAGGGCTGCTCGTCAAAGAGTCTGCGCATGGAAGAGAGAGAGATAGAGAGAGAGGTGACAAAGAACAGCCAAATGTGTGGCATTACATTGCATCGAAAGGAGGCAGCGAGGCTATGCAAAGGATCGCCTTGTTGGCAATGTGCTATACAGACCACAACTACTAAATATCGAGAGCAAACAAAGTCATGCTGGGTGTCTCCCATGTGAACTCTCCGGGCTCGAACAATCCGCTTTCCACCCTGATGAGTGACAATTGGGAATTTGTGTTTTGTTCGATGTTGTCAAACACTGTAAAATATGTGTAAAGTGATCATAAATTATGGCTTCAATGTGTTGTAGGATGTAGGTATTTGAATTTGTTTGGAATGCATCGCGCCTTCCCTTGGCATTGGCTGGATAATAGCCATGTATTGCAGGCAGCTAGAAAGAAGTGTCTCCTAATTAAGAGAGGGGATATGCATCGTTGATTTTTTTGCCCAATATCCTCGCAAAGGCACACTAACATGCGATAATTTATGAGTTTTTTCTCAAATAAAAATTCAAAGTTACATGGGTTTAAAAAAATTAATTAATTTTAGTTTTTATAGCATTTCGGAGTGGATATTATTTCAATTTATGCCGAACATATGAGTATGAAATATCATCTTGTTATATAACTGTAAAATGAACCTCAAGCGCCATTTTTTTAATTTACTTCTCATTTCAATGGTATTTTAGGATTTTCCACCGACCGTTTCCATCGTTTTTTTATGGACGCAAATTCCAAATTTCATTTCTCTTTTAATCGGGAAGAGTTTGACAAACGAGTGAAAATTGAATTGAAATTATATAAGGACCTGCACCGACCCCATTTCAAGAGAGGTTAAATATTTTCATTTGGTAGGAATACTAAATATTACCAATACGTTTGTATGGGATATTGGTCTCATATCGTGCCCGCTAGAACTCTCAAATGAAAACCTCGCATTTAGAAGAACTCGAATAATGCAAATCGAAGAGAGCGAGGGACGTTTCTTTCGCTCAATAGTTCTGCTGTAGTAAATAATTGTTTTAGTTTACTTATGTTGCAGTAGTTTGTGCAGCAGTAGCCGAACGTGATTATAGGTTCGAGTTTGTATTGTGGCGCAAAACCGGACTATGTGCCAAGTAGCAATTACGAATATCAACTCTTATGAGTACATTTAACCAAAAAATATGCGCATGCATGCTATATGCTATATGTACAGTGGCTCAAACGAATACCAGCACTGTTGGAATATTTATTTATTGATTAGCCATGGCTTCAACAAAATGTGTCAAATAATATTCACGCTCATTTTGGATGTCGTATTTTTAATCGATATTTCTGAAAATAATCAGAAACTGCGATAGAGAGACAGTGAGAAAGAGACTGAAAACCATTCCGTATAAGTTCGAACAAGCCTTAAATACATCCTCCAAACTTTTTTGGCACATACATTTTATGTTAACAATCTATATTGAAGGTTCTCTAAGCCACTCGTCCGACAGCTGTTAACATTATTTCAGTGACAGCTCATATTGTTACAAGCGTACAAAAGCATTTTTGGGGAGAATTTTCCAAAAAAAAGTTATTCGTGATCGAAACCCTCGTCGAAGTGGCGAAAAAATGGCTCGGCAAATATTGAAAAATGAGCTCGAGGTAAAGCCAATGGAATTACAAAAAAACAATAACTTACACCGCAATAGAAAGAAAATAGACTCAAAAGAACTAAAGAGTTGATCGCTTGGCCGAAAGGAGTGAACTGCCGAATTTGGTTTTCTCCGATGAGAAAACATTCGTTGTTCAGCAGTTTGTAGACAAACGAAATGATAGTGTTTACTTGCCAAAGAGGTCAGCTGAAAATGTGCACCTTAGGTTGGCCACTACAACTCAAGTGCCAGCCATGGTGATGGTATGGGCCGCCATAACAGCCGATGGTCGCTCTCCGCTGGTATTAATCGACTGTAGCATCAGAATAAATGCCGAATATTATGGCGAAAATGTTCTAGAGGGTGCATTAAAGCCATGGGCACGCAAACATTTCGGCTGCAGACGTTGGACATTCCAACAGGACTCAGCACCCAAGAATGGTTACAAAATGAGGTTTCTCGCTTCATTTCCAGCGCACAATGGCCACCAAAATCTCCGGATACCAATTCGTTGGATTATAGTGTCTGGAGTATTTTGGAAAGCAAGGATGGCACTAAAAAACACCAAAGTGTCGATCACTTCAAGCAAGCGCTTCGATGGGAATGAGCCAAAATACCGCAGAGCAACATTCGAGCAGCGTGTAACGGTTTCATTGGCCGTTTGAGAGCCATAAATCGTACCAAAGGTGACAAATTCGTACAAATTCTGTCTGTCTATTTGTCCGTCTTTGGAAATCTATAGCTTCCGCACGGAATGAAATATGGACAACATTTCACTCAAATATATTTTAGGTCCGTAGAATACCCTCAGCCATATAGCTGCAGAGGGTATATATCATTTGATGGGGCCAAAACGTTCCACATCGAAATAATGGTCTAAGATACTAGGTCTCTGTGGTCCAAAGGGGTAAAATGGTTGAATAACCAAAAGGTATAAAAAATGTAAAATAAGCATCCGATTTCTTCAGAACTTCACACATTCCAATATTTGTACCACAATACGGCCTGTTCTGAAGTTGGGACCAAGCTATGTAGGACCATATTTTATTATATATCCCATAAAACGGTACATCTAGATATTGGGTATTTTGATGATTTTTGTCACACTTTTTAGCGGAATGAAGTTCGTAATGGGTGCTACCTGCTATGAACACAAACAAATACTCAGACAGGTCCACGTCTTCATTCGATATTTTAATAATTTTAGCAGAATTTTTCCCCGAAATTATGTGACATTTTGAAAGCTTCGTCCAAATTGTAAATACCAAAAGCCACTGTGTGTGCATGCGTTCGTAACTACATACGTTCATTGACACACACACACACATATATATATACTCAAATGTAAAGGATTTTTAGCTTCAGTTGTTGCTACTGTGGTCTGGGATTTCATCGTTCGCAAGTTGTGCACTTGTGACGTTTCGAACGGCACAGCTACCATTCGACTTCCTTTCGTGACGGCTCCAGAGACGTCCCCGAACATTTGAAACAATGGCAGCCGCCACAATGCGGCAAAATTCCCAACAAAAAAGGGCGATTGCTGTCAACTATCAAATGGGTGTTTTGGCAACGTTTTATTTTAATATTTGCTAATAACTGACATGTCGATACATGGTTCATGTTTTATTTATTTACTCAGAAAAAAACAAACCCATCCCTTTGCTTCTTGTCTACCCCGCCGCAACAAAATTAATACATATACACATACATACATGTGTCGGAAGGGCAGAGTTAGTTGGCTGTGCATTTTCGATTCGGTTGCATTGTTTTGGGAATGAGAAACGTTTTCATTTGTAGGATACGTTTGTAATTGTTTTGACTGTTGAAAGTTGGCAACAGCTTGCACCGAAAGCAATGCATCCGACCGACCGAACGACCATTGTATGTCATGAAATGTAGACACAGCTTACATATATATGATTAAATATGAAATTATAGACATTTTGTGGTAGTACTCATAATTGCTGGTAATTAACAGTTCTCAACTATTTGTTATGTTGGTCGGATTTGAAGGGGGAGTGTACCAAATCTACTGCAATATTTCTCAATTAAAAAAGACGGGTATCAGTTATTGCTTATTATTGTCTTTACTGTATCCGACGACAGATGTGATGAAATGACGATACTCTAACTTGAATAAAGCCAGGCTATCTTTAAATTTGCAAATGTGTGCACTCGGATTGTCCCACATTGTGATATTCAAATTTTTATTTTCCCGAAGGAATGAGAGATTTAGAACATGCAGAGAAATGAATATACCCACCAGGAAACCCCTTTCTTCTGCCAAATTTCAAACGGGGGCTTCCTATTTCTACTCATTCTGTCGGTGTCCCAAATTTCTCAGTAACTGCACTTTTCTAGTTCCACAAACTCATCTTAATCTTACATTAGTACGCAAACAATGACAGTTGTAGTTTTGACAGCATTTGGTAAATTTAAACACACCTTCAGATTGAGTATTCCAAAACTCAAATTTCGAAATTCTAGCATTATATATTCGTAAAATACCAAGTCGCCACATGTAGTATGATTCCATTCCCTTTCATAAAAAATGTTATCACGCCAAAAGTAATTCCAATCCTTAAATCCCGCTAAAGACAATGGAAAACTATTCCGAATATATAAGCACTTTTATCACCCTTTTATTTCGAATTTCCAACAAAAGCTGCCCCAACTAACCCTATATTATCTCTATTTTTAATTGCAAAACTTTACTGTTCACTCCATTCTTCCCTTTCTCGTAACATGTAGCACTTGAATATTCTTTAAATTCGAATTACTAAACATCAATGTCATCCAACCATTGACAGGGCACTTAGTACCATTTTACATTACATAATATTGTATTCTAATTGAATAATTATATAAATATTTCAGAATTCTCGTTTTACCCATTCTCTAATTCTAATTTTAGTAACCTTTTAATTAGTACTTTTAAAAACTCAGAATTGTCCTAGCCCAAACACCATCATTGATTCCCATTCCAAGTTTCAGAATTCTATATTTGCCCTTTCACGAAATATCAAAACTCAGCATTTAGTATTCATTACCTACTTTAAATTGAGACAGCATCATCAAATTTTGTTTAAATTTTCTATTGGTGCTTGGTCACGTAAAAAAATGGGCAATATCGACCCACTCCTTCTAATACCACCCACACCAAGGTTTATAATTTTAAATAACTATGAACTAATTGTCGGATTGTTTTCTAATTTCGCACATCCCAATATTTCTACCAACGCTAAGTCTGGCAATAGAACGGATCACGCGTCCTGGTACCATCCCCCTAACGGGTCAACATTTTAAATACCTAAATGCTCGTTAAATGTGAAGCGAGTATCCTATTCTTTTTAAACTCGGCACATACCATTATTTCTACAAATACATGAACTTTTGTCACCTTCGCCACAAAAAGGGTCAACATTTTGAATAGCGATGAAACTTCCTATATCTCAAAATTTTTACGAACCATAGATTTAATGTGAATTATGGGTATCACTTTCAAAAACAGGAAAATAATTCACATATATTTCTTTTTTAGAGATGAATAATTTATTGAAATGAAAAAAGATAAAGATTAAAATACGAAATAATAATTTTTTAGACTTCTTCGAGATTTGCTAGGGATAACTTCAACAATAGTTTACTCAAGCTTAACGTAGTTTAGAGGGTTTAATAGGCGGCCACGCCCAGATTTTAAAACCAAATACAATTATTTGATTTATTTTAAAATTCCTATAACAAGCAATTGGCAGCAATGTCCTGAGGGGTTAGTGCAGCATACATCGGTACCTCCATATATTTGGTATTTTGTAATTGCAGCGGATTTGTTTTACATTTCTTATTTGCAATTCGTATCGGGATCTACAGCCTGTGACGGAAAATTGGCTATGCAGGTCCACGTCCACGTCTGATTTGATGATTTTATCGACATTATTCACGGAAATTGTTAAATTTTCGTATTCGTAATGGATTTATAAAAAATTCTATTTTTATTTATTATTATTTTTTTTTCTTGAAAATTTCCAAATTCTTTCCAAATGGGGGAGGGTATTCAAAGATATAGCGACACAAATATAGTATTCCTAATTTGTGAGTCCATTTTGGCTTTTCCCATCAGAATTTTGGATTTTGCTTTTCCCATCAGAATACATGCTAAATTAAGAATGAGTTAGAAGAAGTAAACGCCATAACTTTTAAATTAGCCTAAATATTTTGATAAACTAGCTTTATATAAAATATGAAATTATCTCCCGACATTGAAGCTATCTCTCAAGATTGGAAACTTTTAGTGGCCAAAAATAAGTTTTTGCACCGGACATGTCATCCCTTGTAATTTAATGGGTTGGTAACCCGATTTGTAATGAGTAACATTTGGCCGAGTATCAACGAAATCGATGCCAACTTAAGGGGGAAGGGGAGAAAAATTTTCCCTTAGTACCAAAATAGTTAGTCCATCAGCAATGCAGAGACATATCAAATCCGCTTCTTAGCTGCTTCTGTGCATTACATCCTGTAATAGCTGAGCACCTGTGACTGCTGCCCGACTCGGAGAAAACAAACAGCCAATAATCGAAATACTGCCTGATGCGCCATAATCCAACGTCGTTAGCTGTGACGAGTACAAAACGACAAACAAAACAAGCCACCAATAACTACGGTTCTCGAAAAACGTTAAAAAAAAGTCGGGGGGAAGTAGCAAAAACTGAAACGATGTAATAAAGTTCGCTTGTCAGTTTAGCAGCCATTTTGCGGTTTACAGTGGCATGACAAACAGCCAACCAGCGCCACCAAGGATACGAGGATAATGGCAGCATCCCTTCACCCCTGACACTTTGCCACCGGTGGCAGCTCCGGCTTCATATTCATTTTTTACGATTCATAAACATTTTTATAACACTCAATGAACTCTGAATTGTTGGTGGCGAGTGTTCAGTGGCGCTGGGTGGGGATGCATATGGGCATTGGCATAGATGCTGGCTGGGTGGCCACTTCCCCTTCGGCGGTGCGTAAGCCCTGTTTTGCGGTGATAAATCTCTTTCAATTTGTTTACTTTCCCGAATAGAGATAATAGCGTCTGTAAAGACTGTAGTCACAAATCGGGCGGGGTGGTGATCAGCTGTGGGTGAACGAAGGCATATCCGCTGTGTGGTTCTGCCACAATATTACGGCTTATTGCATTATTTTGTGATGAATGCCGTGTTTTCTTTTTTCGTGCGTTCCCGGCGTGGCAGCGTGCATTTGTTGCTCCTTTATGAGGGTTCATCTTATTTAGCCAATTTCTTTTGTTTGTGCAATCACTCAGTTCAGCGTTTTACTTTGTTCGACAAATCCGCAAGAGACACCGTTTGTTTAAGTGGTTTAAGGTGGCTTTGGTGCTGATTGAACCCATTAAACGCCCCACAGTTTAGTAACAATTAATAAAGTTACAGTGGTTCAAAGTAAAAGAAATATTTATAGGGCAATTTGGGTGGGTTGTAGCGGTGCATTTTAAGTCATGGAAAACAGTTACAGGTTATTCTAGCAAGTGTTCCAGTAGTCGGCACTTTAAGATTTTGCTCATCTTCAAATGTCAACTGCTTCGAATGAAAATTTTCTATAAAATGAGATGTTTTCTTCGACATTTTGAGCTCAACTGAAAGAGAGGACCGTTATATTCCCTTTACAAATTACTTCCAATACAGACAGAAATATTGAACCTTTGTAAAGGAGGTATAGGTCTGTGTGTACCAATAATTCCCATTTTCGAAGCTAAGTTATGTCTTATCTGAATATTACGATGTTCCAAGTTTGAGCTACCCTTTTCGTACCATATGCGAATGAGGAATATTTTTGAACTTTTTATATGAATATTTTCCAAACTGGTTCTTAAGCTGTTAAGTTTGAAGACTATCGAACATCGATTTCTCATTATGTGAGATTTATTTTTATTCAAGAATTGTTATCTCTGTTTTCCCAACTGACTCAAGCCTTATCTTAATATTACGATGTGCCAAATTTGAACTGTATCATGTACCCAATGACTCCACCTTTATGGCGGAGGTACTAGAAGAAGTAGTCCGATATTGTTCATCTCAGAACACGACCTTCGTTTGGTAACAATATTATGATGTATAAAATTTGGTTCAAATCGGAGTTATCGTGTACACAGACGGACATGGGTAGATCGACTAAAATTGTCCTAAAACGAATTTCTTACAAAGAGAAGTAGGGTCTAAAACTGTTATTTCGATGTAGCATTTTTCGTCTGTATCTGTAGCCATAAGGCTGAACGTATAAGAAGGTGCACACATTTGGCCTTGAATACCACGGTATTTGAAATTACTAAAAAGCTGTAATAATGTAAGAAAATGAGCGAGGATGCCATCCATCCAACCACCCCCCAACCTGCGGGTCAAATCAATGTGAACGCGGATGAATGTCGGCAGGGCCTTTAAGGATTTGCTTTATTACAGTTTAATTAAAATTTCGTGCCACATAGGTTTTTCCTTAGTCCTCCACAAAGCGAAATGATTCAATTACACAGTTAATCGTAAAAAATCCTTGCACTGATTTGTTGTGTGTTGCTCCGTCCAAATATGTTGGGGTCATAAACATTGCTGGCAGGACTAACTGCCCCTTAAGAGTCCATATTGGCATTGGCTGGAATTGAAGGCATTGTTGCTGCTGCTGTGGTCCTTGAACACCCCCGAACACTGAATAAATGAACGAATAAAAATAGTCTCAGGTGTGCTCGTTGGCGAGTTGATCCATTTATGGCTTTTTATACATATTTCGTTCCGTTTCGTTACACATTTCTTGCATAGGATTCGTACGTACGTGCGTGTGTCTGTCTGTCTGTTCGCCTTTGCGGACGAGTGTTTTTATGGTTTTGCCCAGCAAATGAGGATGCCACCACCACACCACCAGCACCACTGCCACTAGTGCAGGACATGACCACAAATGGACAGAAAGTGTATTAATTTGCTTGAGTTGCAAAGGATTTATGGCCCCAACAGCCGCTTCAGTTCAATGTATTGGAGTTTGCGTTTTTTTTTTGTTTGTTCCTTGTTTTTACAACTGCGTCAGTGTTTCTTTTAAGGATTATTTGCTACTCTTCTGGTGAAAAAAGGATACAATCATTGTAGCTAAGCCCGCACAACAACTGCACGTTTAAACAGCGTTTTAATCGAGGCAATTTTCTTACAAAATGAAGACAATCACGGAAAGAGCGCACGTCGGCACAGCAGAAGGCAGCTATTGTTTTAATTTAGTTTACGATGCACATCCAGATTGACTTGGATCATAAAATGATTAATCTAATTAGGGAAGAACAGCACGAATGCCGTGAAACTAATGCTGCTGCCTTTAGGGCACGGTCGGCCCCACCAGCCACCGTCAGGAAACGCTGCGACCCAGGATAGCGCGTTCTTGAAGAGGTCTTAGACTGTTCCGGGAAGCTGTAAATACTAATTTAGCATCACGTAAAAGTCGAGCGACTGCTGAATTGAATTGAAGGTATCGTCGTAGTTTTCCCCCCACCTCCGTTAGTTTCGCTCAGCCATATAAAGTGTATTGTGTGCATGTGTGAGTGTTTTGATTTGTTGCGTGAGTTTTCCGTTCAAGGATAATTGCGGGATTATGACGGGGATTACACAAAGTAAATTGAAACCTTAATTTTTGTAATTTATTTGTGCAAATAACAATTTAGCATGCACACACACACACACACATAAACTGACTCACTCGTACGACACGCTGCCAAAACTAACCCCGTCTTTTGTTCGAAAGGTGTGATTTTCGTCAGCCAGCCAGTCTGCCGGAATGGAGCATCTCTGTTTGTTTGTTTATGCAAATTTCATTCATTTAACAAAATTAACTTTTTGACAAATGCCACCGTGTGTCAAAGTCACGGGCGATCATTGTTGCCACAAACACGTCGTAACTCTCGACTGTTTATTTATGCAAATTATGTTGGCTTTATGGGCTTGTATCTGCCCGGCATTCCTGTCCGGGTGTCGGTGCCAGCTAATCCTTTGATGCGCAAATCCGTTATGTTTTCAAATTTAGGGGTAATATTTTGATAGATTTAATTGCTAATGTTGTTGAGATTGTTGAAAAGTTGGCGGGATGCAAAGGCCCAAAATACCATTTAACATATGGCGGTGGCAAAGGGTGTTCGAATCACAATAGGGTTTGGATGATAGATCATCGTTAGCTGTCTGCAATCGAGCATTTAATGCTTCAAAAACTCATTTTCTTTTTTGGCAATCAAGGCAACCTCATGAAGCCGAAATTCTCCGTTTGACTTCATTCGAATTATTAATAATTCGCTGCATTTTCCAGATAATTGTTAAACAATCTAACGATCAGAAGAAAATAAAAAACAAAAAATACAACAAGCAGGAATAATAAATTCTGATACTTTGACAGAGCTGATCAAGATCTCTTTTGTAAACGAAAGCCTTACAGACGGAAATGCCCGTGTTATTCCCCCTAAGTTTCCATTCGGAGGCGGCAATAGCCGTTCTGCAACTTTTCAAAGGTAATCATGCGGTGAGATTTAAACCTAACGAAAATTACCAACTTTTCTCTCAAGGCAACCAGGCTTTTTCGCCAACCATCTTTGGCCAGATTTTCATTCACACATTTAGCTGTGGACGGCTTGTTGCTTGGCTAAGCTTGTCTCGACTCCAACAATGGCCAACAGGCTGTTGGTTCTCGTTTCTGGTTGGCTATACAGCGACGATGCGATGCGAATGTGTGTTTTTTCGTAGCTGTTTTTTTTTGCGGCCGTTCATTGATTTAAGCCGGTCGTCGATAAGGAACGTATTAAAAATCCATAAATCAGTGCGATAAACATGATTTGCTGCATGTTTTATTGGCTATTGTTTGGGCAAATTGTAAACGCGCATTGTGGCCCAGATAGAAGAGTCTACTTACTGGAGGCGGAGATCTGCCCATGCACTCCGATTGCGGTGCACAATGTCGTCTCCCATGCCAGAGTGCCATAACACGGCTGCAGAAAAAACGGAGATGGCCTTTGCAACAACTTTCCAATATCCGAAACGATTTTAGAGTAGAATGTCGTCGGCAGGATTTTGTCAATTTTGACAAATCTCGGTCTATCCTTCAGCGAGAAATGTTTGGAAATCTTATTTTTGGATACTGCTTGGGTAATATGGGTGGCCATTGGACAGGCTGCTCTTGGATTTTTTTTAATATATCTCCTAAAAAAGTGTGTTGACGTATATCTACAAGTATAACTATGTTTCAAAATCAAAAATTCCTATAATATGCCTCTAAAATGCGTTTAGTACATACATACATTTTTTTATACCCTCAGCCATATGACTATAGAGGGTATATATTATTTGATACGGCCAAAAGTGTCTCATCAAAATAACGGTTTTAGACCCTAGGTATATTTGCACCAAATCCGATATTGGTGGAGGTAATGAAGTATATCCCCACAAAGATTCAAAATTTTAAATAATTAAAAATAAATAAAAAAAATGTATGCCCTCCACCATAGTATGGAGGGTATATTAAGTTTGTCATTCCGTTTGTAACACCTCGAAATATGCATTTTAGAACCCACAAAGTAGATATATTCTTGATCAGCATAAAATTCTATGTCGATTTAGCGATGTCCGTCCGTCTGTCCGTCTGTGGAAATCACTCTAGCTTCCGAACGAAATGACGTAGATTGATAAAATCATTAATTTACTCAAATGTATAATATGTCTGCAGGACTTTTGGTATTGAAATTGGGCCATGTAGGTCCACATTTTGGTATATCCCCCATATAATAGTACCTTCATATATTGATGGTATTAGCTACATTATTCACCGATTTTTTTTAAGTTTCGCATTTGAATATTGTATTTGCTTATGACAAAAGTTGCCTATGCAGGTCCACGTCGTCGTTTAGACTCTAATATGACGGCTTCATTTTGTATTTTTAAGATTTCAACAGAATTTTAAACAGATTTTATTTTTTTGAAAATTTCCAAATGGCCCAAACTTATAAACCCAAAGTCTGCTGTGAATATGTAATTTTTCGAAGGCAACAGAGCCTCCCCACAAAGTATCGAAATTTTGAATAACCATGAAGTTTATCAAACTTGGCGCATCCCAATATTTCTGTCAACACAATACCTGGTGGAAAGATGGAATGTGTCTTACCACTCCTTCTGGTACCTCCCACACAAAGGGTCACAATTTTCATTAACTATATTTATCATAACTTGTGAAACAATCAGAGATTCTTGAAGTATCTAAATGTTTATCTCAAATAGAGATCTGATGTGAACTCCTTGTGGTTCCTTATTCACAACAGGTTAAAATTTAGATTAACACCTATTCACATAACATAAATGTTAGATTTTCATCAAAATTTGCAACCAATATTTTTATTAGTATTAGACGAAGTGGAATACATCGGTCCACTATATCTGGAACCTCATGCACATTTCACATTTTTCAAAAAATTATCACATATGTACCTAGAGACAATGTTTGTCAACTTTTGAAGCTCTACGTCAAATAATGTTGGCTATTTCGTGACTTCAACACACAATCGACTTAGAATTTTATGCTGATTACGAATATATATACTTTATGGGGTCTACGACGAATATTTAGGAATGTTACAAACGGAAGGACAATGTTAATATACCCTCCATACTATGGTGAAGGGTATAAAAATATTGCGAAGTGTGTAGGGGGAGGGTATAATGATCTGCGAAGGTGCCAAAGGTTTGGTAAAGATGACATATCAAAATTTCAGAAAAACAAATGTCGTAGAAATGGTTTACCAAGGATGTCAAAAGAAGCCACAGTTCGTTGAAGATGTCATGCAATTCTCTTGCAAAATTGAGTGAAAGTATCAAAAAAAAAAGTACGGCATCATTGACTTGGAACATATTGATGAGGCTGCACTTATTTGTTTCATAACATTTATTGAATACTTGCATAAATGTAAATAAACAACTCTTGTTTATATTGTGGCAGTTCATATGCACAATTATATTTGGGGAGCTCAGTTACAGAAAATGCAGAGTTGGTTATACTTATTAAAAATTACCTTTCCTTCTTAATTCTGCCATGCGCTTTTAAAGTCTCAAGGTGCAAACACATAAATAGACTTTTTTAATGGCTTAAGTCATCGGCTGGTTTCTTCGCAAAAAGAGCAAAGGAGGTTAACTTAGTTAGATGTCAGCCCATAATTTATACTTGCTTACCTTACCCTACGCTCCTTTGTTCTTTTTCAAAAAAGGCAGCCAAAAAGAGCATTTTATGTATTCTCACCTTAAGCCTTATTTTTAAACCGATTTGGCTAATATGGAATTTCTATCGACAGAAGGAAAACAAACCAATTACCATTTCATTTACATTACAACTAGAATTACATTAAAATATATTTCATTTGAAATAAATCACAAATGCAGCGGAATGCCAAAAGTACTGCAACACTAACAATTACTCTAAATACCTTTCCCCCCCCCCCCCCAAAAAAAAAAAGAAAAACGACTAAAAATGCTTTGCATTTCCAAATGCCTGCGATTATTTTCCTCGCCATGCACTCTGGCTATGCCAATGATGCCAGACTCCTTCCTCATGGATTACACAAATGATTTTAATGTGGTGCAACACAGTTGTTGCTTGTCGGTTACTGGATAAGCAAAACGCCACAGTTTTCAAATTTTCGTCTGCAACCGCGTCGGAATATTCGGCGGCAAAGCTATTCAAGTGGTTTCATCTTCAACTTGTTCGACAACACTTGAGATGAATATAAATTGAAAACTCGTTAAAAAACCATAATCGACAACAACACAGTGAAATTTAGCATGTGCCACTTCAACCCTTTCACGGGGCGAACACAGGCCGACACACGTGTTTCCGCTGCCGAGGTCCACCCTCTTGTTCCCGGACTTCCTCTTAGATAATAGAACATTTTAATAACTGTCTAAGTGCGTACGGCACAAATGTTCATCGCGATCAGTGGTTCACTCTGCAGCGGATCCCAGATTCCATGGGCGCAAGTGTCTTCCTTGGATTATTTAATGGCATGCTTACCAGACCGGCTGATAAGCCCTGTATCTTCTCATAGGCGCATACGAACATGTGCATGAGTCGAGTCTATTTCTGGTCGATGTGTATATCTGTCTGTCTGTCTGTCTGTCTGTCTGTCTGTTGACGGAATAAGTTTATGCCTTTTAAATGATAAAATGCTTTTAGCTACCACTCAGTTATTAATTTTATTACATTTAAATGGGCTTCGTAAAAACACCAGCTGAAATTTATTTAGCAGAGTAATTCAATTGAACAATTGTTTTGAAATCGATATTGTATGTGTTCAATTTAGAAGTGTTTGGATACCGCCATACGAACGTCTGGCTAGAGACTACATGCGGAACTCCGGAGATTTTTTTTTGTGGATACAGACTTAGGTGTAGACCCCATATAACGGCACCTCCTTATTTCTGACATTTCGAACATTTCCAATAAAATTTCCGACCACAATAGATGTGGAGGAAAACAGACTTAGGTGTAGACCCCATAAAACGGCACCTCCTTATTTCTGACATTTCGAACATTTCCAGCAAAATTTCCGACCACATTAGATTTGATTTCATATTTCGGTTTCTCGTTATGTAAATTATTTCATCTAAAAAGTTGCAATTATAGGTCGACTATTTAGTTTGGCCTTCATATAAAGGTACCTCCCGATTTGAAGTATTGTTAAGGTTCCAGATACATTTTTCACAAAAATATTTCTCATTGACATCCACAACCGAACTCTAGCTCTTCTTTGGCATTTTGTGTTCTCATTGAATGATCCGCCCGTGGAAAAGTCCTTTAAATTGGTCTTACTGCTAAACCCCTACAGCCGAATTGGCCTATTTAATTTACTTTAGTCCCGGTCCCATCCAAAGAGAGCTAGCATACCAAAAATGGCTTGAGAGTAATATTATAATAATAAAATAGTCTTAAGAATTGTAGAATAATCGAAACTGAACCCTTATTTATAAGCTTATTGTAGAATAAGCTCACGAAACTCATATTATATTAAGCTTATTCTTTTAATAGTACAAATCAGATTTCTATCAATTATAATTTGCTGGTGTCCATGTCCATGGAATTCCCCGTCCTGTCTCCTGTTGTTTTGGCAATTTTCACTTTTTTAACCCCCATTTTGAGTTCATGCATCTCCTTCATTTGCATCATTTAATAAACTTTGTTCGAATTTCTGCAATTTCTTGATGTATTCAACCTGAAGTGAAATTTATATGATATGCCACAGACTCCCCAAATGAATTCACCTTCACCTTTAGAACGGAGTTCGGGTATATTTAAATCTAAATTTAGCATTGGCATTGTTATTTAATATAAAAAAACAATTTGGTGTTGATGATTTTCACAACATTTTCAAACAGGACAGAGAGATTTTGGAAACGTTTTTGTATCATAATTGTTTCTCAAGCATTGTTAAACAAATGTAATGCCAACCTATTTTTACAACATTTCTCTTATGTTGTAATATATTTTTCTTTATTTTTGGTATGTTGGGACCCTCTATTTCATATTTTGAAATATTGATGGGACACAAACATACCCTCTCAAAAATTGTTGAATGTAGGTATAGAGTTGCATGTTTCGGCTCGACCGAACTTAACGCCCTTTTGACAATATTTGATTCTGGCACAAACCAGGTAGCATTATGATTAAAAAATGTAAGCGAGAAGAGTCAATTAGTTGATCCGTACGAATTTGATTTTTGTCTTATATGAAGGACATATATTAAAAAAAATAAATAATTGAAATTCAATTACATGGACAAGTGCACGAGATTTAAGCATGTTTCGCTACTTATTTAGCTAAAAATGCTTAAATCTCGAAAATAAGTGATTATTTGTGAAGCCACGGAGTAAAAAAAAAATTCAATTTTTTAATTAATAAATTTTGTGGTAAATTTAAGTTGCATTTTCACAAAAGTCTTAGAAAATGGTTTGTCTTGGTGCCACTTAGCTGCTCAAGCACTTTCTTTCAACCCAACCAAAACTACAATGTTGACTCATGTTGCTCTCATATTCAATGTTCCCCCAAAAGAACATCATCGTCTTTGGTTGATCTCCGTCTGTCTATCAGCTACAAAAATCTCTTTGTTCTGTTCGAAAAGTGCAGATTTAATTGAAATTTAATTAAAGTCGAAACAAAAGTCTACTACGATCGTGTTGGTGGCCAAATGGAAAATTGGCGCAGATCGTTTGCCTTTGATGTTGCGGCAGTGTGATTGAGTTAATGTCTCGCCACGCAACAGCCCAACGTGAGGAAAGCGGCTAAAGCAGTGATTGATGTTAGCAGAAATGTAAAGAACGCCATTAGCAAATTTCCTGGCGGATGCTGTTCAGAAATCGATATTCTTTATTCATCGATTTATTTTTACTTAAAAAAATGATAAGCAATAAAAACTGCGTACATGCTTATATTCCACAGATAGATAAATGAATTTGAATTTCCGGAATTTTACTGAAAAATACCCAGTGAGGTAATGGTGGTAATCGTTCAAATTCTCGCCGGACACTCACAAATTCGAATAGTGTAGTGTGACTATTAGGCAAGCAGAATTATGTTTGTTTTCAATCTGAGAGTATTCGTTAACAATGGAATCTTATTTTTATACCCTCAACTTTATGGCTACAGAGCGAAAACATCATTTGATTCCACCAAAATGTGCCTTATCGAAATAACGGTTTTAGGCCCAGATCTCATAAGACGAAGTCTGCTAGTAAGCACGTAATCGAGTATCCGATGTGCCCCAAACTTGGTACACCGTAATATTTTACCAAACTCGGTTCAATTCTATTGGTTTCTTCCCAAAAGTATTCAATATTCTTAACAAATAATTGGATGGATAATCGCCACCACAGTAGGTAATATTTATATCGGACTAAAATGTGAAAAAAGTTTTCGATTTTCTTCAAACATATACAAATTAGGCATCATTAGATCTGGCATAAATATTGATTTATTGGTCCACTCCTTCTGGTAACTTTCTTACAAAGGCTCAAAGTCATCGCATTCATAAAATGTCATTCCTCAGTTCACAGCAGGCGTGGTACATTACTATATTCTTGTACCAACATTATATCATGTGTAAAATTTAGACATGTAGGTTCAATCTTTTGATAAGTCCCTCAAAACGATGTACATAAATAAGGGGTCAAATATTGAGGGTATACATCTGGTGGAATATCGATTGAAACTCTTTGACTTGTTTGTGTTAAGTTAAACCAAATGCTTTGGAGACATTATTGATTATAGAAAGATGTGCCTTCCTTTATATTAACTTAAAGGGGGTATGTAGGGTATACAAATGGTGTAACGTACCAACACTATACGAATAAACTCATAACATTTGGAATTGATTTTTGGGATCTGATTGAAATTCAATTTTCTATATATCTTACATATATTTCCGAATCTAGATGATAGATTAATGGATAACGGATAGGCAAACTGATGTCTGCATAAATTTCTTTAAAATCGTTTGAACATTTAGCAATAGATCTAATGTACATGCAATTTATCTGATTTTACATTTGACCCCCCGAATTTCATCATGACCTTCTTAATTGATTGAAATTTAACTAGTTTTAGTTTTATAGGACCCTTTTTGAACATGTTTGTTCTTCTAAAGAATATAACAATGTGAAGTGATGAAGAAAGTACCATATTTAAACTAAATATGTTTTTTTGTTTTTAAGATTACCATCTCGATACTTTCTATGTGAAACGTTTCAAGTGGTGACATCAGTTAAAACAGTCGAAGCACCCAACTCGATGTGGAAATGGAAAACTTTTAAACATCATCATTACGTTAATTGCTCGAATATGATGCCGACGATTGCTTGTGGGGCGTGTGTTTCCATTCAAGTTAATCTTGAATAGGTCGAAACCTGCCAAATGTCTAACACAATCATAGCCTTCCCAGAGAATTGTTTCTGATTTTTGGATAGAGTTAATGAGGACCTTAATGTCAGCAACAAAACAGAGCGCATGGGAAAATTGCCACAAGCGACGACTGTGACGTTGACTTGTGACGAGGACAGTAGAGTAAACAAAGCTGAAACCATTTTAAAATGTGATTTGGACAAACATTTGCTTGGGAGACAATTATGTTTATGCGGTATTTAACTCGGATAATTGTGTACAACTATTAAGCAAACATTTACAAACTCTTGGCTATTAAACCGTTTAAATGGATCTCTAAAATACAAACGAAAAAAAAACAGTACATTTCTTATAGAAATGGTGGGGAAGTAAGGTGTCTCCAGGAGAGATATAATAAAATGTTAGTTTGGGCTTGGGAATTTTCTTTGTTAAATGCCCCGCAATTGAAAACATCATTTGATGGTACTACGTTAGTAATGGCACTCGACTGCGGTGTTTTCCAAATTCATTTTATTTTGTTTCACCTTACAAGGGTTTGGGCCTACGACGCACAGAGGGGTGAAATCACAAAACACGGAGATTAATTAAAAAATGAAATTCATCCTTTGGAAAAAAAAATTTTTAAACTATTTTAGAACACTAAATTCTACTTCAGTACCGAAAATTTCAAAGTCATACGTTGTTAAGTTTTCTAATTACACAGTTGCAAAGTTGAGAAATATTTCACCTTTTCGCAAGAAGAAGGAAAAAATTGTTTTTGGTTTTTTGAAGTGTTTTTTTTTTTTTCTTATTAAAAGTGATAATTTCAAAATTGAAACATCGAATACAGGTAGTTATCAGCATTTTAGAATAAAAAAGTTATAAAAATAATGATGTAAAAATATTTTGAAAATTAATTCAAAATATGACCATATTTTCGCCATATCCGAAAAGTATATGGAATTTTAAAAAAATGATATCGAGAAGGTCTTAAAATTTTAATTTTGTATTTTAGTATCAAATGCCATCTTTCATAATCAACAAAGAACTCGTGCCGTTTTTTCTCTTATATATATTTTTATTATTATTCCTTCTTCATAAAAATGTGTAGTCGTTTTGTCTTCAGATTTAAGAAGGTTTTTCAAAGTATGATTTTTTTTCTGGCTTAAATCAATTCTGTTATTTGTTGTTGATATGAAAATTAAAACGAAATGCTTTCTTTGAATTTATCTCTGATAATTAATGTTATCCTCTGATATTTATCCCATTGGGCCATACAGAGACCTATGTTAAAGATGGTTTTATAGTGGAAATTTTTTAGTTTTCACTGCTGAGAACTGAAAACCCAAATAATTAGTTAGTAAAAAACTCTGTCTGAAACCCTCAAAATACCTAAATTTAGGAAGTACCATTATATAGGGTCAATATAAAAGTGGACTTACCATCACAAAATTTTGCAGTCATAGAATCTCAAAATACCTAACATTTGGAAGTTCACTTCTGTCAGTTCTGAATTTAAAGTTACTTATGCATGGGTTTACAATTCTGTTAGAAACCTTCAAAATATCAAACATTAGGAGGTACAGTAATATGGGGTAGATACCAAATAGTGGAGCAATCATTAAATTTTTTTAGCTAGAGGAGCTTATATCTACTCAGAACTCTAAATGTCAGGTTACATATGATTTGGTTTAAAATTGTGGTCAAAACATTCAAAATACCGAAAATCAGGAAGTAACGCTATATGGGGGCATTGCCGATACGTGGACCGATATGTCCCATTTTTAACACCAAACATACTAGGGGAATGCTTCCCTGAATTAATCTCCGTTTTTGGGGATCTCACCCCACTGTGCGAGGTTTATATTAAGGTCTTTTTATTACCTGCCACTTTAAAATATCTAAAATAACCGGATAATTTTCTACAAATAGGCAATATAATTGAGAAAAATAAAATCAAATACCAAAAGGAAAATTAAGTTAAATTTTTACTCCTTCCATTTCATATTTAGCTTGAACTCTTCTCTGTCTCAATGAGATTTCCTGCATCTTCTTATTTATTTCACATTTGCACAAAAGAAAAAACAGTAGCTGGATAGAATAAGAAATGTTCTCTAGAGATTTCTATTCTAACGGTTTGCAGTAGATATTGAAGCTTGTGCGGCCATTTCTATATATTATGGTTAACCAAACCGTTAATTCCGACAATTTAGCGGCATCATCAAACTAAAATGCGGCATCATCGTAGATTCCCTAACAAAGTGGTCTCCAGAGATCCCTGCCTGCTCACTGACTTGGACGCAGTGAATGCAAACACCGCCAACGACCAACGGCCACTCCACAAGAGGTTGCTAATGCAGGATTGTTTGTTGGAATTTACGAGTCTTAAGCATATGTGTGCCAAACCCCCGAAGTGTTAAAGCTATGATGAGGAAGCATAATTTCTATCACTTTATGTTGAGATTACTGCCCCTTTTTCGCTCTTCGGCCTTTCATTTACTTATGCAGAAATTGACGGCATCAAGTCAAATAGTTTATAGTTTGGGAAACAGGAAACAATGGTCCCTCCGACAGGGCAAAACAAAATATTTACAAACATTATGGGTGGACAGCAAAGTAGCAACAACAGCAATGCAAGTGTAGAGGTTTGTTCCAACAGCCGAAACCTGGAACAATGGGAGACAATACGGCGTCGAACAATAATGCTGTTGCAAACACAACAAACTCCGTCCGCAGCGACTAAAGGCTCTTGGCCAAAACGCTCAATAGGGTGCATTGCAGGCAGACGCAGCGTACACGTTCGACTGGGACGCGTAGAGGACCTCATGTTGACATGACACCGTAAACCGATGGCATCGGAAGAACAATGACAACCTTCGACTTTGGCGTTTGCTTGTAACTTTTGTTTTTTTTTTGGCATATTTTGACACAAAAATATCTTCAAGTTGTTGTTTTCCTTCGAAACCCAAAAGTCGCCACAATCGCTTAGTCATTTTTTAGTAATTTATATTAAATTTTCAGAGGGCCTAACCCATACTACAATGCATGTCGAAATGTATTTTCAAAAAGGAAATTTGAATGTTGTTCCAGAAATTGATCCAGAGTTGGCAGTACAATGATTTTATACGAGGTAGTCATGTTTGTTTCACGTGCGACAAATTCCTAAATTCCACTGAAGTCGGATGGAATGATAAAGCGTGCCATTATATTTGTTTGTTTATATTTCCAACATTCCAATTAATCTGTAACTTCTTCGAGCAAGCGAATAGGGTAATTACAGTGAAGTGTTGGTTAAACGAACGACAAATTGTTGAGTACCCGAGCTATTATAATTATTACTATCAATTCTATGTGCATTTTGGCAGAGGCTACCAAATTAAGCTTAAAAAAAGTATGTTAAAAATTGGTTCGAAAATCGGTATGGTAAAAATCGGTTCAGATATAGCTATAATTCCCATATATATTTTTCGTCCGATTTTATCCTAAAGATACCCTTGTCAGATTTTCTCGAGATCGGTTCAGTTTTATATTGATGTATCCCATATAAGTTACCCTCTAATTTTATGTACATAATACATCAAGGACGTTACTTTTTACCAATTACAGTTGTTTTATCCGATTTTATATTTAAATATTCGGAAAGTCATCTCGATATTTGGTTCGAGAGGTCAAATACAATATACATTTACCTCAGTCAATATATAGCGTTTATAGGTTAATTTTAACCTATTTCAAATGTAGACCGCTCTAAAGCCTCGCCCATATAAAAATTACCTCTTTACGTATAATTTTTGAAGGTCTGAAGGGATTTTTTTTATCAGAGGGTAGCTCTCTGACACTTCGTCTCAGAAACCAATTATTTCCTACACATTGAACACTTATGTCACGACTCTGATATACACATACACTTAAAAAAATCTGTAATATGCAAACTACAGTTCCTCCTGAAATTTAATCAATTGTGTTATTGAATTGAATTTGAATTTTTTTCTTTATGAACGCTTTATTAATTTCTGGAAATGTATGTATATCCAAAATTGATGATCCTCCATAATTTGTTCTTTTGAGAAATTTCTCAATATCTCCCAGAGATATGTATTTTTATACCCTCCACTTACTATGATCATTGTCATTCCGTTTGTAAATCCTCGTACCCAACAAAGTTTAAGCCGGTTTAGCGATGTCCGTCTGTTGTGATGACGTTATCTTTAGAACGAATTGAGATAGATGGCTAAAATGTTGCATACATTTGTATTTGCAAGCAGACAGGTTAAGTTCGTAAATGAACCGTATCGACCCACGCCTTCGAATAGTCCCAATATAACAATACCTCCTGATATTCGGTATTTTGATGATATTAGCGTCATTATTCGTTGAATTTGTTCTAAATTTCGTTTCTAAATTTCGTATTTGAATTTCGGAATTGGTACTACAGCCTATGACAAAAAATTGAGGTCGAAGTCTTCGTATATATAACGGTTTTCATATAAACATGTATGTTTCAACGATTTTTTTTAATTTCTCAAGTTCTCTTTAAATGATGGAAGGTATGAAAAGTTCGACCCTGCCCGGCTATTTCGCTAAGAGTTATAGCCTTTGTTACACTTCGATCTTTTGAAACACATAAAAACATTTTTCATTTTTATATTTATAAAGATTACACATCAACCTGATTGTTAGTACAACTATTTTTTTTAACGGTCAGAACGAAGTAAAATTTTCAATTGGCTCTGTCAGGAATAGATTTCCATGCCTACGAAAGCATTTAAAACGTCAATTCAAAATAAATTGTTCAAAATTGTTGTCGAGACAAAATATTATGTTGTAGGTAGCGTTGATTGTTTGACGATTGAAATTGAGTGGCCATTGGTTTCGTAGAAACGCATTTATTTATCTCTGAATCAATCATCGTTCACATTCAGCTTTTTGTCAACGTCAATCAAAAGTGTGCTGTTAGGTAATTTCGGTTTGTATTTAACAACAAAACAGACTTACAAAGTCACCCATGTTAAGATGTAATCGTTAAGATACATGAGTGGAGCCTGTGTACCCTTCATCGGTAGAAAGAGGAATTCCATAGAGCCACAGTGTTGCACATAAGTATTGTTGCACACAGTTTGATGTCATAAGCATCGAGGTTTCTTCACTGAACTTGTTTGTCTACCGGCAAAAAATAAGATTTCCAAGCAAAATGCTCGAAGAATATCTTTAAATTAAAATTTCAACAACCACGCCTTTCACTACGTCGGTGCCTCCTACTTTTGGATATTTTAAACGTTTTAGCCCGGAAAAAGCTGTAAGATTTCAACTTCTCGGTGTGTGGAATACCTTAATGTGTTTTTTAATATCCTCATAAAAAATAGGTACAACAATTCTAGCAGAGATCTTCAGTATGTGAAGAGATTTGTCAACGCATTTTAAATTTTGTTCATTTAATAGAGTATTTTACGTTAAAAGAATTCGGTATCACAATTTTGACCGCCAGTGTTACTTTAGATTTTATTTCAAAATTTCCTGCAATCGTGTAAATGGTCGTTGGCGTTTGTTGGGGCTTTCAAAGAGCCCAATCAATCAGTGACAATCTAGCCGACTTCAACACGATTTCGAAGTTAATTTTGTTTTCCAAAACAACAAATTGTTAGTCTCTTTACATATGTATGTTTGAAATAATCTCTTAGCAATGGTGTTCAGCTATTGTCTTCCATGTTCGGAGGTGAAGGCATGAGGTCAATTGTATTTGAACACCCGTTTGTGCTTTCTTTTTTTCTATTCCCCCCTTACGTTTATTTGTGGACCTGCTAATGGTGTGAAAACAATCATTGTTCTCTCAAAAAAAAAACAAAAAAAAATAAAAAAATGGTTAAAGAGCATTTTAGTTGTCCATTCATTTTTGGTGTCTCAGAAAGTGGTTTTATTGTTATGTTCGGATGTTAGGCATTAATAACAATTGTAGAGTGACGAAAAATGAGTGACCTCCGATAAGTAAACGAGAAGGAAGCTTTTTATAATTAATATAATAAATAAATATATTTTTTATATGTTTATACCCTACAACACTATGTTTGATGGGGCCAAAAACTATGTAACACCACGAAATATTGGTTTCCCACATGGTTTCCCTATCTCGCCGAGCTGAGTCGATCTAGCTATGTATGTCCGTCCTTCCGTCTGTCCATGTTAATTTGTAATCACTCTACAGGTCGCAATTATGGCCCGATCTTCATAGAACCCTAATTCCTGATTTTGCAGTTGCTCTACAGGTCGCAATTATTGACCAATCAAAGCGGAAGTTAGCATGGGGCTAGAGCTTAGGGCTGGGCAGAATAATATTTAGTGGGTGAAATAGGCCACAATATTTGTGTTAAATAATAGTCAAATTTTCCATTAAACCGCGAATATTTTTAATCCAGGCGAAGTCACAAATAGACGAACAGGTCAATTCTGACCGTTACGTAGATGCCGATAGTAAATATATCGGATATATGTAGCGAAATATACACAATGTGTATATACAAAGGAAGGGGAAGTTAGTTAGAATGCTTATATCTCAAGAATGGCTGGATCGATTTTGACAAATTTTGTCAATTCAGAATGTTCTCTTGACATAAAAGTAGAAAATCTAAAAAAATTGCAGAAAAATATACCACAAAAGATGTTAATATAGATTTTGTAGTATTTTGTGACATTTTTTTATTTTTTTCATATTTTTTATCGCATGCGATTTTTTCAATTTGACTTATAATATTTTATAATATTTTTTCACCTTACAACACAGGTTGGGGATATTATATAAGTATTGCAAACATCGTCCGATCCTCACGAAAATTGTCACAAGGGTAGGGTAAGGCTCAGAAGGGCTAGGCCTATTTTTTCAAAGATGTCCGTAATATATTAGGGGGTTGAAATGGACCAACAACTAAAATTTTTCCTGATTTTGCAACCGTTATAAAGGTCACAAATAGAAACCAAAGGACACGAAATCTCGCATAAAGTTAGAGTTAGGACAGCGGGTACAATGGACCACTAATTTTGTACCAGCATTACTTACAGACGATATCCGATATACACAAAAGGCGATTTTCTGGCTTTTTATGCTGATTTCGTTGACAAATATAGCCAAATATCGTAGACAAGCAAGTCATATAGATGAGTCTAAATTCGGAGATACATATTTAGGGGTTCAAATTAACCAAAAACAGAAATGTTTTTCCGATCACACAATTGAAGCCAATCGACACGCCTGTGAGGAGAGTTAAGGACAGGGAAGAATTCTAGCATTTTGGATGTCCATTGGATTATTTTTATCTGTAAAATGGACTACATCAACTAACAGCACGACGGAGTGCATAAATGTTGGGCAAATGTCCCTAGTCAAAATCCTGATTTCAAAAGCGAAAATCTTCCAATATGGATTTGGACATAAGGAGGCTTCTAACATACTGTAGTGTTGTAGGGTAGGGTAGTCGGCCCCGCACGACTATAGCCTTTACTTACTTGTTTTTATTTTGTTTCGAAATTGTTGAGCTTTAGCATGAAGTAGGTCAAACAAAAGTTCGATTGTTTAGCCCCTCTTTTCAACCTAACCTAACTTTCGAACGAAGTATCCGATGTCTTCGAGTCTAGCATATCGTAATATGTTTGCCAAATATACATGTCAGTCCACCCCTTTTTGTACTTCCCCCAAACGGTGAAGATTTTATACAATCATACTTGTCAAAATGCGATAGTCCGCAAATTCGAGTTTCACGTCGCATTTATTCTAAATAGCTTCAGTTCGCATAAAATGTTGATTTAGTTTCTAAGCTCTGCACATCCCAATATTTTATCAGAATAATTCGTATAAAGCTTGGTATAAACGGCCCACTTACTCCTTCTGGTACCTCCTTCACATACGAAAAATCAGAACTCTCATGAAGTTGGAAATGATTTCTTGATCTCACAGATTTGTTCGAAGCACAAATGATTTCAAATCAATTACCGACGCGTAGACCCTCAGACGATAGTTTCAATGAACACCATTCAAAGCTTGTCCGCCTGTAGACTTCAGTATTCATGGATTTGATTGTGTTTATATGTATTGTTATTGTTGTTGTCATCCGTGTTATATTATCGAATCATGATACAACATAAAAATCGTGATTAAACCCCATATTTTTATAGTATTTTTATAGCCCTAACTAACAGTTTTCCCCTCCAACTGAAAGATGAGCAATTGTGAGAGGTTTTTAAACGTCTGTGTGTGTGTGTGTGTGTGTGTGTCTATGTGTTTCCATTCTTTGATCCTAAGATGTCATGTCAACGCTTTTCTAGTACTGTAATCATGACTGTGGAGGAGAGAGAGATGCATCATGACCCTTTTTCGGCATTTACATTGTTGGCCTTAGACACACAGGCAGAGTTTTATGAACCAACCACAGACCCAGTGTCTTCAACTGTGACAACACAACCACCACCAGCAGCCACGACCGTCGCGAGATGGCAAACTTGTAATCTCATGCAGATTGATGGTTTGTTTCACAGTTGGACATCGGCCATTCGAACATGTGACTTTTATACGAGCGATGATGAATTCTTGTTCCCTGCCAACCGACGTTGGTGCCCATTCCTCAGAGCATGATAAATTTATAACATATCAAAATCGGATTTATTTGTCAAAAACAAATAAATGTTAAGAGCCCAACGAAACTGAACCGAACGAAACTAAACACGTTGATCATTGACGTGTTCGTCTGAGGTTCTGTTCATGTGGTCGTTATCAAGTGAATTTATGGAAATTATTATGGTTTTACAAGGTTTTTAAGAGGGAAAACATTTTATTTAACGAAAGACGATGTTAAGAGAAAATGATTTACGGCCTCCTATTTGGAGGTACACTTGTTTTCCTCTCATAAACTCCAAATCTCAACATGTTTTACATCAAAACTTATCACCTTAATCACAAAAGTCTGAATTCGTCGTAAAAACTGAAAACCTTTGGAATTTGAAATTGAAAAAAGAAATCATTTTTCACAATGCTCACAACAGCACACATCAATCTTTTCAAATTTTATATTGACTTGTTTGGGACATAATGCGGATAAATTCTGAATTCCAACTAATATTTATAACGTAAACCACAATGTGAAAAGTGGGTATTATAATTTTGTTCTGGCTCAGAAGTTGGTTAGCCCCAGAAAAATTGGTCTTGGACTCACTTTGTAGTTGGTCATAATATTTATGGTACATCTTTAAAATTTGCACATACGGTTATATTATTTCTAGGCTAATTGGTATTAATATAATAAGGTAGAAAAACTCTTAAAATAGGTCCTGGTGCTGCAATTATAGACCCAACTTTTAGTCCATTTTCCACTTAAAAGGGTTTTTTTTTGTTTTAGCTAAGGTTTAACTCAAAACCCCCGGAAAACAGTTAGGATCAGAGTCACGGCTAATTTGAATTTCAAACAGAATTAAAAGGAAACAAGTAAGCAAAGGCTATTATCGTGCGGGACCGACCCTACAACACTACAATATGTTAGAAGCCCTCTTATCTCCAAATCTATTTTGGAAGATTTCGCTTTTGAAATTATGTCACGGAGCACTGCCCAGATATTACCTTAGCATTTCGAATATTTACGCACTCCGTCGTGCTGATAGTTGTTGTGGCCCATGTTACAGCTAAATATAATCCAATGGTCATCCAAAATGCTAAAATTTTTTTTGTCCTTAACTCACTTCTCAGTCGTGTCGATTGGCTTCAATTGTGTGATCAGGAAATTTTTCTTTTTTTGGTCCATTTCAACCCCTGAATATTTTGCGATCATCTCCAAAAGCAACGAAACCAGCATAAAAAAAGCCAGAAATTCGCATTTTGCGTATTTCGGATATGCTGTTATTTTTTTTTTCACAAAAGTAGTAGTCAATTCTACTCGTTGTCCTAAACTCTAACTTCATACGAGATTTTGTGTTCTATGGTTTCTATTTGTTCTATTCTCTTCTATTTGTGACTTTTATAATGGCTGCAAAATCAGGAACATTTTTAGTTGTTGGTCCATTTCAACCCTTAAATATTATGCGATTATCTCCAAATGCAATAGGCTAGGAGCCTATTCTGAACATAATCCCACCTCCATGCAAAATGTCGTGCGACCTGTAGCGTGATTACAAATTAACATGGACAGACGGAAGGACGGACATACATAGGTAGATCGACTCAGCTCGGCGAGATAGGAAGATCCATATATACTTTCCTATGTGAGAAACCAATATTTTGTGGTGTTACATAATTTTTGGCCCCATCAAACTTATAATACCCCCAACACATAGTGTTGTAGGATATAAAAATACTATAGAATGCCCCATTCAATATTATAAGTATGATTAAAAAAATTATATATAATCTTTAATAAATATAGATGGCCATTGCGGCATATAAAAAACAGAGTTTTCGCCCTTGCCGGTCTCCTAAGACCAATGTTATAGAATTTAGTACCTTATTGCACCATTCGTATTCCTAATAACTGGACTTGGTTTTTAAGATTATGTTAATTTTTTTTTTTTCAATCTTGTAACAGGCAGGAAGATACGTGAGGGATGATGGTTCTCATACAGCCCCTTTCAGATTAAAAATATCGAATTTTTCAGTCCAAGCTGCTGGAAATCGCTTGATTCCTTGTGATTTTAGGCTAGGCTAACATCCGGCAATTAAGATAAATTATGGATCATTCGACGGAACTCAGTCTGCGAACCGTGCCAAATTTGGTTCAAATCCCTATCTATGTTATCCTATTTCAAATTCCAGAAGGCATACGAGCAACCAAGCACTTCTGTTACACTTGATTGACATCGCTTCAGATATAACTATAGCTCCCACATACATTTGAAATTTAGGTTCCTTCTATTCTGTAATATGGAAAAAACATTGTGTTCCTGATTCCTGATTAATCAATTTGCAGCCAATTCGCAAGCCAACTGTACTCCACCATCTCCTCAAAGTAAAGGTTCTCGGTAATTTGATCTTAAGATTTTGGAAAACATGAGAGTATAGCACAGTTGGGAGTTATTCCCACAAAGGGGGAATAATGCAGTCCTTGTAGTAAAATAAATAATTACAGGATAAAAGGCGTGAAGTGCTAGTGTGTGGCTTCTGGGGAGGCAATAGCGATAGCGTCGCACACACATCCATGTTTGGGCACAATGAGATTTTTCAAAAAATACGCGAAACGAATGCTTCACACACATGAGGCGATGTCAGAATTAGTTATGCTTGCAAGTGTTAAAATTAATAAGACATGTGTGAAAGTATGTGTCGAAAAAATGCGCAGTCCTTTTCCAATATCCCTAAACGAACGAAGTGCATGGCGGTATTTATCGGCAGTTGAAATAACGCAACGAAAAGTGTTCCCATTCACAGCCATTTTGGTTGCTGGTCTGCCTTCCATGTGGGGGCGTTACCTTCTCATCTCAACCAAAATCCAAACTGAATTGGTAAACTCCGCTGAGTCGAGAGCAGTGAACAGGTTTGTGAATGAGTGATATCTACACAGTCGAGATGGAACAAGATTCTGCACCACACGTATGTATATGTGTAGTGAGCAAAAATATGTCTTTCCTTTCGTATTGCCTTTTCCAACAACACTATCTGCAAACTAAAGACAGCCCAAAAAGTTTGTGGATATGTTTCGTTTTTTGTAGAAATTGAGAAAAACAGCCGGCGGAGGTATAAAAAAATCTCGCTTACATAGCTCTTTGGTGGCCAATAATTGTGGAATTGCCAATTTTGACAAAGATAATGAGTGTTTGTTAGTGAATCAAAGTTAGAAAGGTTAAAAAGTGTAATGTTGAATTCCAGATTGATCTAGGTTCCCGACATCCTTTTAATTTACCCCTATGATGCACAAAATTTATGATACTGACATACGCAGGCGCTATTTTGGCATCGCGTGATCCTTGGAACCGTTTCTTTATAAGCTTTTCACTCTTTGAAGACGCAAGAGTTAAATGATTTGCTGAGATTGAGATATTTTCCTATGCCAATAAAAACAGTTACTCTGTCCTGAGATCCTTTAAGAACTTTTTGTCCAAATTTCAAATGTTCAATTTGAAGGATGTCTGCCTAACTTTGATATTTTTAATAGTTTTCCGTTTCCGTGCTATCGGCGCAAAGTAGTTTTCACAGGGTGAATTTCAGAATTCACTTGAGCTAGTCACCAATTACCTCAATTGTGTGAATTCAGAACAAACGTTATGTAACGGAACAAACAAATAACATCTTCAGCAGACCTGCATTTCATTTAAGAGCAACAAACCAAACGGTCGGCACAGATGACTCTCGCATACTCAGGCGAAAGACTAAGACAGAAGAGGATCTTGCCGTCCACTGGTCTTTGACAAGGTATACCCTCGACTTGAGTTATGAGTTGAGTTAAGTTCAGACTTCATATAATAACTGACGCTCCTTACCTAGGCTGACCTTCAATACCCGTTCGCACATAAAATTTTTCTAGATTCTTAACATGGTACTATTACCAAGGTAATCTCATGTTATCATACAATTACAATTTTTATATTTTATGTTCTTTCACTGTCAAATTTACATTTTGTAGTTCTTCCTTAAATATTTTGCTATTTTCACACCTTTTAGAGGGTATACAAGTCAACGAAGAATATAATCTTAAATATGGAATGCTTGAATGTGGTTTCGCTAAGGACAATACCGTGCCTTGTTTGCTGCAATAGGTGTGTCTGGTTACCCTAAAATTTGTAACAATTATTACAAATTGTTACTGGAAGTCGTCTGTTAACCCGAAAATTCTGCAGAAGAGAGGGGTCGGAGAGAGAAATGTTGACAGTTCTTTCAGTGAGAGTTTGCAAATTCTTGCTGGACAAATGTCTTCTTGCATTCACTTGCAACTCTTCTTCTTCTCATTCATCGACATTCAATCAGATGTTTTCTATTAGTAGTGTTTCAGAACCTACAAATTAGTACCAATTAGTGCTAATTCTGCTACAACGCGTTCCCGTATTCCAAAAACTAGCAAAACTTGCAGCACTCTCGAGAAAAAAAAAAGGCGCTAAGTGGTGCACATTTCTGCTTGTTTTAGCTACATGAATTTGGCCGAGCAGAAATGTGCAAATTGTAAATTTGACATTTAATTGGCAGAGCTAACAAGGTTGAAAAATGTTTGATAGACTACAAAGTTCGCGCGTGACAACAAATGTAAAGAAAAGAGATAAACTTAAAAATAATAGAAAAACCAATATTTGTCGTGCGAAAAACAAAAAGAGAAAATATGGAGCAACTGATGTATTCACTTTTGGATGATTCCAGGAGTGAAGAGGACTGGCTGAATGAGGTATCAGACGAAGAAAACGTATTGGAAAACAGTGCAAAATTAGTGAAAGGTAAATTGGAAAATTAAGCTTAAAATCAAAGATGTTTGCTTATTACTACGAACATTTTCTTTTTATTTTTTAGGTTGGCTGTCTTCCTAACTTGTGGCATTAAAGCTTCTAGCATTAATTTAACCGACGCCTCCAACCATGTCAGCTTCTCCGGGGTTGGGATTTGAGAAAACTCCACCTCTAAATACTCTGCAACGCATTCTGAAACCAAAACTTTCTAAATAAACAGCATTCAAAAATAATTATTAATTTCAACTTATTTTCAATCCTTTTTTTTAAATTTTGGCGTCCATTTCAGTGGTTTCACCAGTTCGATTTAGACAGTTTTCTTTTGGAATTTTGAATGTTGATATTTTATCGCATTTCTGCTAATTTTCCGTTCCCTTATTTTTTGAGCCCACCTAAATGAGAATGGCATTTCGTACTCTTCTCTCTTCTGCTAGTTTTACTACTAAAAAAAGTACTGGAACACAACTATAGTTTGTTTATTTCTTTTTGTGCTTTTAATTTGAAAATATTTTTTTGGAATTAGTAAGATAACTTTTTTTTGGAGAAAAACTTTACAAAATGTGAAAAACGTAAATATTAATATGTTATTATTAATATGTTATTAGACAAGCGCCAACACGTTTAAAGAATTCCGGGGAACACATCAAATCTATCTTTCTTTTATTGCTCATATTTTTATTTTATTGATAATTTCCTTTTTTAATTATAAAACTTGCAAAATTGGTGGTACTTTCTTTCTTTTAGTTCTTTTAATGGGAGGGCACAATGGTTTGTTTTGACAAATCAGCTGATTAGTTGCAAGCTTCTGCAGGAATACCGTCTGTTTACTTTTTGCATTTTCCTTGCAAAATAGATTAAAACTACCTTACTCTCTCAGAAAGATACTGCTGGACAATTCCTGTACCTACAATTCCTGGAAAAGTAACCAGACACACCCAATGCTGATAAAAGATTGCCATACCTCATTTTCAGTCGAATTGGCATTAAATTTGTTAGAAGAACCTGTCAGCGTAAGTTTTCGTTTTAGTACGGAATTCATATTGCAGATATTGTGAGGATTTTGGCAACATATTTCAGCTGGTAATTCTGGGGATTTGATCCTTGAAGGCAGATCTAAAGACCTCATTCGAGGCCTACACACGAACTAGCATCGCCTTAAGATGAAGGGTGTGAAATCTGTATATGTTTAAGTCCAAAAACAGATAAATAACTTGGTATTCCTAAGATATGGATCGTAAAACTGCTTTTACGTTTTGTGGAACACCGAAAATTAAAGACTAGTTATTATTATTTTTTTAATCTGCCGCTCGTCATTTGGAAATATTTTATTAGAAAGTGAAAAGGGTTGCCATATTCAATTTAGCCTGCTCAAGTCATTCTTTCCACATTTCCTCTTTTTTGACAATCTCTCTCGCATTCCATGAAAATGCCATGAAATGAAAAGCAAAGAAATATCAGATATGAAACCATAGACCTAATGGGTGCCTCTAAAAGGGTAACTCTGGGTGAAAAAAGAGGCCAAAACCTGCAACTACTACTGTGTGGGATATATATCAAACATACATCGGCAACTCAAGTCAATATACATGTAGCAACATGGTTCAAAAAGGTGTATCAGAGCGATAAAAGCCCTATTGATACCTCCTCAAGTGTTCGAAAGTACGTGTCTTTTAATGCTTTTAACGGGATTTATGCGAAACCTTGGACACATCCCGACGATTTTTTAGGGTGCTTAGATATGCATTGGCTTTAAATACAAGGTACCAAATTGTAGGAAATTTTGGCGTTAACATTTAAAAGTATCCAGCTTCAGGACTATCATTTTTGGTGGTTAAACGAAAACATGGCTAATTGACCGAATTTTGAAAATAAATGAATAGCTCAACTAGTCATGTTATATTTCGAAAACTAGGGCTAATAGAGGAAAATACTTAAAAACTCCGTGTCAATATGGCGTATGGAACATCTATGCATGCTACCGACCATTTGTAATTTAGAATTTTCAGCTAATAATTCAAAATAGTTTTGTGTTCCGCTTGTTTTGAACATTAGCAACATTTTGCTATTATCTCCAACAATCGCATTTCAAAACTATGTTTGAACAAACATAATTAGCATTAAACGATCCGGACTTCAAACAAATGTTTGTCGTTTTTAAAGAGGGTCACTTTAAATCTAACAATTAAGGTTGATCTCGATAAAGTACATCAGGCTGGCAACAACATTTTGAGTAGCCATTTGTACCCTCGCCCTCGTTTATGTACCCTGTTACATAAACAATATCCCAGCCCATGTTACAGGGCAATTATTAGAATTGTTCGAAAAGCAGGTAAACTAAACGAAAAGTGAAAGTGATTTGAAAGAATAGTGGAAATGGAATAGTAGAATGGAAAATGTTGAACTAAGTCAAATCAATTCAATTGGATCAGATTATATTTCCACTTCTATATAGGAGTGTAGGCCAGAACTGCAGCTTCAAGAACTTTATCCTATTTTCGTTACGAGATGATGCGAATAAGTCACTCATTGCATGTACTCGATATGAATTGCCATGGTGCCCATAACTGGGAGAGAAGATCTAAAATTAGATTTACACCTTGATGATTATTGCCTTACCCACCCATGTAATATGCACCCTGGACTGGTGCAACCACATACATATATTTAGTTACACACACACACACAGATACTTATGTTCGCATGAAAGCTCACCGGCATCCACGGATGTGAATTTGCGATGAGTACACAGGTAGGACGGCATCCTTTGATATTGCACATTTTAGCCAAATTACCGCACATTTAATTTAAACTTTGATATTGCATGCCGCAAACAAACACTTTGCAGACAATGTGTTGAACGTTGCGCCAACGCTTTTCCAAGCTTGTGTTGGGTTGCTGTGGACGTCGAACAAAGCGGCTGGTGTTTGCAAGTATTATTACTCGAATAAAGATACAGCACAGACTGTAATGACGGCTTGGAATCATAATCTCCAATTAAATTTCGAAACGAGGACTTTCCGTCCGAGTACGGCCATCATTGATGAGGGTAACGAAGCAGTATTGCCGGCCAAAGTGTAGCATTGATTGATAGTGTTGAAAATGAGTTTGGTAAGCGTTGAGTAACAGTTCAGTTCAGTATAGGTGATACCAGGGAGGGACATTATACCATGTTGGTATGATAAGTTTTATGCACGAAAAATAGTAGATCGGCTTGTGAACTGCAGCACTGAATGCAAACTTGTTCCACATTGCAGAAGCTTCCTTTCCATTTACCCCAAATTACCAACACTCTTGTTGCCAATCCAAGACCAAGACGAGGGCATACAAAATAAACGTTCGGTGTTGGTAATTCGCTCATCTGACCGGGCAAGAGTATTGGGATCAATTTACATGCAAATTTTCGCATAATTAGCATTTGGATGCAACGGCGACTGTTCAATTGTTGAAATGCACAAAATGTTACCACCGTAAAAATCTTTCTTCATTCCAGAAGTGCCTTTGCTTAGCATGGAAACTCTAAATCTTACCCAGTTAAAGGACTCCTCATGACAAACCTGAGGATTGGAGGAAAGTGGAAGCCAATACAAATGCAAAGTTATGCCGTTAAAATGATTTCTTCATCAATTAGAAATCAGAAACATATGTTTATTAGTTCCCATGTGTTTTTGCAAATGTTATGATTGTTTAAATGTCGTGTAGGTATCGGGGAGAGCGAACCGATTGACGGTTTGTGTTATTGAGTAAAGTCTGATATAAATATAGCTATGCGTAACATTTCAACCAAGGGGAGTAAGGGTGCAATTTCAAATGTTCAACATTTTTTGGAGGAAATTCCAAACGGACAAGTGCAATTTTTTCCATTTCCGAACATAGTATAATTGTTGATACAAATATTATGAATTGTAATTCCAGATTTGTTCGACGCCTTAAATGTGATTTCGATCGAAATTTAGACCGTTTATGGTGGAAGTGTCGGAAAAAGTGGACCAATATCTTTATTCTAGATCTAACATTGGCGAAACCAATGTTATTGGGAACTGATTTCAGATTTTGTGTCCACATTATTTTTTGTGGAAAGAAGAATAGGAGACATAAACGTTAACCCCTTGTGAGGGAGGTACCAAAACGAGATTGCCTAGATATCCCATCTTAACACTTAATTTAGTAAAATGGTCAATTTCTAGACATTTTCCAAACACTTTCGCGGAAAAGTGCACCGAAATGGATTCCAAAGACATTTCTGGCTTTGAGAGTGGATTTAACCATCGCAACTGACCTTAGTGCGACACTGTTTTCTATAGTTTCTACTTTCGGTCTGGACTGTCGAAAAGTTATAAACATCGAAAACTTTATATAACCGTAGGAAAATTATAAAATGTTATAAACTTCTAAAATACTTTAATCTCGCACTAATACATCCAAATTTATTTGATAAACGTTTGGGTCGTAGTAATGAAACATTGCTGATGATAGTTTCCTTGTGTAAATCGTTCTAATCTGGGAAAGTTTCATCAGAGAGCTTAAAATAAATTGAAAAATATTATTTTTTTTTTATAAAATTTTTCAATTGATATTTGTAGCCTTTATTGACACTTTTATGGCCTACATAAGGTCCGCCAGTAAGCTAATCTGACAACCAAGTTTAGCATCAAAATACATACTGTGATTCGAAATTCAAATCACAATAGTGCAAAAACTACTAAGTTTGTTGTCAAATTGTTGCCAACTGTAGTCTTCTTGGACGACCTTGTGTATGCCTTGGACATTTTCATAGAACTAGAGTTGAGCATCTGAATTTTGTCTTTTTATAATATCGTGGGTTGCTGTTTATGAAATGTCCGGAACGATTTCTCGGATGGGAAACACGCGGGCATTTAAAATTATATAAAGGTTAACAAATAACCAATCAAAAACTCTTATTATTTGCCTAGACCTATGACTCTTCGTGTACAATTTGCCAAAAGAAGTGGACCAATGTATCTTAATTTTTACATAAGACTTAATGTTCATACTAATATTGTATGATGCGAAATTTTAAGGAAGTGATCGATATTGCCCATCTCGTAACCAGATCTAAATTTGATATTCAAAATTTGGATATTCGGAGAAATCATCCTCATATAGGGCATACTAAATATTTCAAATTTTTCATATTAATGCTCGTTTTGGTCCATTTGGCCAGGCACCATGAAATGTAGACATGTCTCTGTATGTCTACATTTCATGGATGCAAAGCGTAGTTAAAATTTGTTGATATTTATTCAAACCCATGAAATACACATAACTGCTTTTTTGCTACCTGCACTTTGCAGTCTTCATAATACAAATCGGCTGCCTGAAAGCGTGCCGCAGGATTCGCATACTAGACCGACTTACTTTAGCACAACTATTCCAACGTTATAGCGGTTAACGTTGGATTGCTCTCAGCCCATTTCTGGTGATGCGAAAGGTGATAGCCATTGCATCCTATTCGATACGGTTGACGGTCGATGTTGTCGTGGTATTGGCTCCTGGTTCCCAGTTGGCGTTTCTCGACCCCTCCACAAAAGTTGTGAACTTTCTCTTGCCGCACACGATACTATTGATGAAAGCGGCCCGCCATCGCATAACACATCGTGACACTGAGATCATCACGATGTATAATGCGATCGTCAACCAGGCCTTCCTTAGAATCGAAAAGAATGTAACAAGCTTATTATTTCGTAATTACATGGCCGAAACAAATCAAAATTATAAATCCGATTTCTTTAATTCAAAGAACTTTCCTCCGTTGCCCCAAATGTATTCAACTTTTTATTTATAAACATCCAAGAATCCAGTTCCATTCTGCATTATTCAAAAGAAACGCTTCTTTCCTACAGCCGCATCTCTGCGTTGGCAGATACTTAGGCTTCGGATGCAACGTGCAAAAATTGGCACTTCGTTGGCTCACTCCCCGCTGTGGGGAATATTTTCGGAATATTTATGTAGTTTTTATAAGGATTCAATGGAAAAGTGTCAAAGCAATTAATTTGACACCGATTCTCCATGTGAATGGTGGCTCTCTTTGCACCTCATATCCCCTTCGGTTATTATTATTGGCCCTGGCCAATTGGCGCATGTCTGCGGGTGGTTTCACTGTCAAAGTGGCGAACATTGTCACAAATCCATGTTAAATGTTTGTCATAATTTTGCTCGTTTCGCTGTCGCTGTCGTTGCCGTTGTGGTTGTTGTTGTTGTTTCGCTTTATTTTATTTTAGCCAGTGTTCAAATATTAATAATTGCCACTCATAAAATTAAACAACAGCGTCCAGGCAGAAACGGCAACAACAAAAATAAATAAATTAAATATTTGAGAAAAAAATGCTAAAATAATTACAATGACAATCGCTTGTCATTAAATATTCAAAAATTATTCATTCGTTCGAATATTCGAAATGTCTCACAGGCGACAAACTAAAATAATTGTTCAGTTTGTATCGCAGCAAATAAAATAATCTCGCGACCAGTTGTGCAAGATTTTTGCGAAATTTGTCAATTTGTTGACAAAACATTACGCAAAGGCTAAAATAATCAGCAGCAAATCATGGTGGCCTATCTCAACGTTCGCATCTGGTAATTCATTAGCTGTGCCGGCCGAGGCGGAGCATCGGGATCGTTTTTTTTTTTTTATTTGTATTTCTCCTGCAACATTCATAATGGCAATTTAAAAACTAATTTCAGTTCGAAATTAATTCTAACAACAGCAACATTGCACGCACTTATCTGACATTTGTATCTGTCAGAGCTATGGATGGCAACAAGTTTGCCATAATTTCCCATTAAACGCTTCGGACATTCTAGAGCTTGCTTGCAATGCTGGTCAATGCGTTTGTATGCACGTTAGGTGCAGCAGTGACTAATTTTGGCTTAACACATAGATGGGCTGGCTACCTATCTAGATGTATACACACATACATACGTACATGCAGACATATGTTCGCATGCACAATAATGTATTCGAACTTGATATAAGTACGAGTTCTGAAATCGTAGTCAATTGTAGTACCTACTTCTTATGGAATCGGTGAGAAATTCTAGAATGAGATTTTCAATTAGATCGTTACGCAGTAGTCTTATAAAATAACGATGCGATATAGGAACACCGCACACCGTTTGAAAAGTAAAAGTATAAATGTCCATACATAGTATTCAGTTGTTAGGAATTTGCTTACCAAATACTGGGTATTATCGTTAATTGGCGGTCCTGAATATTAAATTGAATTACATATCTTTTCCAAATACCAACATGGATAAAATATCTATATATGATCCAACCAATTTCGTATTCAAGTCAAAAAAAATATTTAATAATGAGAGATAACAAGGAGATACCAATTCCAAATTTGGGGAATCCGTTACAGATTTAGTTGATTATAGCAACAACGCACAGTGGGGTGAAATCACAAATCACGGAGATTAATTGAAAAATGAAATTCGTCTTTTGGAATAAATGTTTTAAACTATTATAGAACACTAAATTCTACTTCAGTACCGAAAAAAAGTTTTAAAAATAATGATGTAAAAATATTTTAAAAATTAATTCAAAATATTACCATATTAAAGTATGTAGAGTTTTAAAAAAATAATATCGAGAAGGTCTTAAAATTTTAATGTTGTATTTTAGTATGGAATGTCATCTTTATATATATATATATATTTTATAATAATTACTTTCCTTATAAAAATATGTAGTATTTTCGTCTTCAGATTTAAAAGGTTTTACAAAGGATCAATTATTTTTTTGTAGAAAATTTTGGATTTATGTATGCTAGTTTTGTAATATTTCCATCCATCCATTGGGAAACAAAATACCAAATAATAAGTTTGTAAAAAACTCTGTCTGAAACCCTCAAAATACCTAATATTAGAAAGTACCATTATATATTTTGCAGGGAGAAATTCCCAAAAAAAAAAAACATCCTAAAATTTGGAAGTGCCGTTATATACGGTCAATACTTAATAGTGGATTTATCTTCACAACATTTAGCAGGGAGATTTTGTCCGCTCAGAACTCAAAATGTCAAGATACTCATGATTGCGTTTGGAATTGTGGCCGAAACCTTCAAAATACCAAAAATCAGGAAGTAACGATATATGGGGGCCTTACCGAAACGTGGGCCAATATGTCCCATTTTTAATGACAAACATATTAGAGGTAATATGAATGTCTGAGCAAAATTTCAGAGCGATAGAATGCTTCCCTGAATTAATCTCAGTTTTTTGGGCATCTCACCCCACTGTGCGACGCTAAGTTTTTCCATTTGCGTTCCATGTTAGACAATATAAAATAAACTCTTATAAGTTTTGACCAAATCGGTCTAGATATGGCTTTAGCTCCGATGTATATGTTTCAACTGATTTTACACCTAGGCCTTCTAAATGTTATAATATGCACTATATAGCAATGATAGTGTTTTTCTTCTTCTTCGGCATGGTCGTATACTATCCCATGGATGTCTTTAACTTCAGCGGATGGATGACTTTAAATTTAATCCGATATTATTATTTTAGTGGGTCAACGAATCAGTAGGTCTCAAATATTGTATCCTTGTTTGTGTATTATTAGAATTGTTCCTCCTCTTGAACACGTAGTCGGAATACTTTGATTCATTTTTATACTTCGATGTTGACTGAAATGTAGGATTCACGAATTGGATTGGAGACTTTTATATAAAAACAATATTTATGTACGTTTTCATAATTTTCTATGTCTTTTCTAGGTAAGTTAGAGGTACGAAGCTGCGAATTTCTAGGCAATTGTTCTGAAAACTAGATGCAATTTTTGAAAATATTTTTGAGATATTTTAAAAACGTAGTCATATTTGACCATGCTCCTAAATTATTTGATATATTCATAACTCAGTGCATTCCAATTCAAAGGTAAAATCGGTTTTTTGTTCCACATCGAAAGAGATTGGTCTTTGTAACAAACTGAATATCTTTGTCGTATCGTATCAAGAATTGATCTGCAATAGAACCACCATCCCTCAAAAGTATAATTTCCTGACTGAGGATTGCAAAACTTCACCGTTTGACATGGCAAATGGTTACATTTTACATCGGACTTCAACAGCTTTGAAAGATTTGACAATTTCCTTTTACTCCACCTCTTGCGATCAACAAGGAAAGGCAGCAAATTATGTTCCGCATTCAACATCCCACCTGGCGCATACACTCAGACTAACGACATCGATAACAGAGTGGCAGAATTTAGCGTTTGCTCTGAACACCAACACTTAAGTGCGCCGCACTGTTTGTCTGTGCTTCATCTGCTTTGATCTTCAAGCGCCGATCAAATCGATCAAAACTAATTTCTGCAAATCAACTGCAACCCACAGCAGCGGTGAGGAGGAGGAGAAGAAGAAAGAACATGGGAACAGCGACTGGTACCGATCACATTGATCTGTTTGTCTGCACGAGAGCGGTTCAAGTGCAGCAGACATTTTGAGCTGTGATTCCGCTCCCCGCCGTCCACAGCATCCTATGCCTGGCATCGCACGTGACGGCAGCAAGTACTTCTCGACTCATCCCTGTGTTGCCGGTATGAGGCGGTTAGACTGATACATATACCTCCAGCCATTCAAATTGCCAACTTCAGTGGAGCAGTTGTTGTTGTTATTGCTGTTGCTGTTACTGTTGGTGGTGTTGCAGTTTGGCGGTTTTGCTTAATTAAGGACTTTGATGTAATTTGTGCACCTATTTAGGATCGCGATGATTACAGACCGGCACTTTGTTGTGCTTGACACCTAAAGGCTCTCCCTCCGCAACGGTGTCTTCATCATCAAACACCACAGCATGAAAACAAATTCGAAATGGAATGGATGGATGGATGGAAGAGGCAGTACAGGATACAACAGACCATCAATGCGATAGAAGCCAATGATTGTCCGACTGATGCTGGTGTCCAGTCGGCATTCGGTCTGGCCGGTTATGTTTCTTGGCTGAGAATTTGTTATGTTTTCTATACCTCCAACTTCGCCCGTCCATCCGCCTCAGAATTGACGGTCATGGCTGTTGTTTTGTTGTTGTGAGATGGAGGGGTTGAGTGAAGCACGATTCGGCAATAAGATGCGCAGATCAGAAGTTCAGATTTGAGGTTAGTACGAGTATTAAATGTGGATGAGTGTCCGATGGAGGAAACCCAACAGAGGACAGACACGTTATTATGAAAGAGCGTTTGCGGCTCCGTTGGCCTGACGTGAGTATTTAGCGATGACGGCAAAGAACAAAAGGATTTTGTTTTTTTTTTTCAAACACTTTACCCTTCATTGCCAATTGTTTTCATTTCGGATCCATTAACATGCCCCCAAACATAACCTCCTAAGGGGAAAAAAGGCGAAAAGAAATTTGGTGTTCGATATTTTGAATTGGACGGATTGATGTGATACAATTCTAATGATTTGACTCAGTTGGAAAAAACGAAGCACATAAATGACACGACGAGCAAACTTTATCCTTTGTAGACAAGACGGGATCGCTGATGGCCCATTGCATCCATCCGTAATGCGTCTTAAGGTACTACCTTCGGTTTTTGAGAGCCAAATGTGTCCTTACAATTGATTCGTTTGGATACTGCGTTTTGATCGATTAAACCCCGAAATTCGGGTAGTACCATTATAATGGGGATTATACCCAAACATGATAGGATAAACCCCATTTTTTAACACAGATCAACCGCGATGTGTCACAAACTGTTGTGACAACATTCTAATAAAGTGGTCTCCATACTGATTTTAACGCGCATAAAGACTAGTACCATGAACAATTGAATTCAATAAAACCTTGCTCAGCAGAAAAACTTAAGTTTTCAATCCTCACCAATAGTTTAATTGCTCATAATGTGAACCGTTACAGCCCTTGCGTAAATATGTTGTGTCAAAGAGATAACTTCAATTGTGGAGAGCTACAAATGATTTTTGAGCAGTGAAGGGCTACCTGTATTCAATTATCTCATTGGTTCTGTGATTTTGGTCTCTGCGAGTCCATACGAGCCTATCAACAATCATTCGTTTGTTTGTTGTCAGCACGTTCGGAAATGCAATACGAATTGTTATTCTCCACATCTTAGTTGAAGAGAAAGTTTCCCAAGAAAATAGATACGACCGTAGCTTATGCCAAAATTGGCTGAGAAATGTGCCACTGTTCGCTACCAAACACACGGCATGGAAAACATTTTACAACCTCTGTAGAAGCTGTGATGTTGTACATGCTGCACCGGCAGCTAGCTGGAAAAGGCTGGGATGTCCAATTGAAACTTGAACTGGCTGTGCCACTGCTACAGCCCACCAAACGATCACCATTTGATATGCCAAATTCCTTGCTCAACCTCTCAGGTGCCAACAATTTGACAATTTGCTCTGGTGAAGAACAAACACCCACCGCTGTTATTACCCCAACATTCCAAGGCAAGGGGGTTCGGCGCTTTAAGTCTATCAATGCCTTAATGAGGCATTAAGGCTGCATCTGATGTCGGCGTGAATGTCTGTATGTGTGGCTGTGTTTGATTGAAGAAAATGAGAAAATGGCAAATTTTCATCAGTGTCTCTGATGGAACAGCTGCTGCTAATGGTGGGAAAAGCATCTAGAAGAATCATTTAGTGCAAGCCAAGTAACATTATCAATTTGTACAAAGTCACCGGCATGCTATACGTCTAGCTATGTGGATGACTAATGCTCTGTTGTTTGGTTAGGTACTGTAGTTTTGTAGGCTACAGACGAATTGATATCCAATTCCTCGCAGGATTTGTATAGGCCGATTTAAATTAAAATTGACAATCGTATGAAATAATTGTAAAAACAACGCGTGTGTGTGTAGTAATGCTATTGATTTGTTCGCTTTTTTCTCAAAAACGGTTTTCTGCATGACGAACGAATGAACTTTCAGCTACAAATGACTAAAATAGCACCTTTTCCATTATCCAAATAATAAAAATTAGTCCAAGTCCAACAGGAAAAAAAGTGTCAAGTATTGCAGGTGTTTTCTCGAAAAGTCGCAAAACCAATGAACTAAGTGAGACGTCGATCAAAGAAATCGATGAATAACTTACGTTTCTATCCTCAATCTCACTTTGAATCAGTGTTGCAACCACCTGTCGTGTGTAATTTTTCGCTGCATGTGTGGTCCATGTGCAATTATTGGAATGGGTAATTCATCATGTATAGTGTATTGTTTAACTATTTATTACACTCTCTTTCAATCCTTCCCATCTCAAATGATTCTGGAGAAGGAGTATTTATCTGGTCATTTTTGGGATTGCGAATATTTAGCACTTTAAGTAATTGCAAAACAGATTTAAGAAACACAATGTCTTCAAAAACCTTTGCTGCGATTTTATTTCCAAAAGAAGGTTAACGTTGGAGTGGAGGCCCTCACTTTGGACCGACACTAGAAATGTCCAATAAAACTTCTAATTACTACTTCGTTGTTTAAGAAATAACGAGTATTCGTTGGAATTATGAATTTGTATATAATAATAATAATAATAATTTATATAAATATAATATTGAATTGTTTTTTTTGTGTTATAAAGGAATTTTTATTAAAAAAAAACAAGTAAGCAAAGGCGGGGCGGGGCCGACTATGTTATACCCTACAACACTACATATGTTAGAAGGCCCCTTATGTCCAAATCCATACTGGAAGATTTCTCTTTTGAAATTAAGATTTTGACCAGGGACATTTGCCCAACATTTATGCACTCCGTCGGGCTGTTAGTTGTTGTAGTCCATTTTACAGCTAAATATAATCCAATGGTCATCCAAAATGCTAGAATTCTTCCCTGTCCTTAACTCTACTCACAGGCGTGTCGATTGGCTTCAATTGTGTGATCGGAAAAACATTTCTGTTTTTAGTTAATTTGAACCCCTAAATATGTATCTCCGAATTTAGACTCATCTATATGACTTGTTTGTCTACGATATTTGGCTATATTCGTCAACGAAATCAGCATAAAAAGCCAGAAGTTCGCCTTTTGTGTATTTCAGATATCGCCTGTAAGTAATGCTGGTATTTTTTCACACAAAATTAGTGGTACATCCTAAACTCTAACTTTTAAGCATTCTAACTAACATCCCCTTCCTTTGTATAGACCCATGATATAAATTTCGCTAAATACATCCAATATATTTACTATCGGCATCTACGTAACGGTCAGAATTGACCTGTTCGTCTATTTGTGATTTCGCCGGGATTAAAAATATTTGCGGTTTAATGGAAAATTTGACTTTTATTTAACACAAAAGTTGTGGCCTATTTCACCCACTAAATATTACCCGATGACCATCAAAATTGGAAGGCTTCTGCCCAGCCCTAAGCTCTAGCCCAATGTTACTTCCGCTTTGATTGGTCTATAATTGCGAACTGTAGAGCAACTCCAAAATCAGGAATTTTTTCAGTTTTGGGTCCATTTCAACACCTAAATATTATGCGATAATCTCCAAAAGAGGGTTCTATTCTGACCCTAGCCCCACCTTCATTCCAAATTTCGTGAAGATCGGGCCATAATTGCGACCTGTAGAGTGATTACAAATTAACATGGACAGACGGACAGACGGACGGACGGATATACACAGCTAGATCGACTCAGCTCGTCGAGATAGGAAGATCCATATATACTTTCCTATGTGGGAAACCAATAATTCGTGGTGTTACATAATTTTTGGCCCAATCAAACTTATAATACCCCCAACACATAGTGTTGTAGGGTATAATAAAAAAATGTTCATATATGAGTAGTTTTTCCCCAAATGTGCTACGTTTTTATCTCTATCCTTCGTGTGTAATACGCAGTTTTCTTGGTGGCAACACTGTTTTGAATCAAACGTATTCCTTTCGAGATTCCATAATGAGGTCAAACTTCCTTGCATGTTTGATGATCCTATGTAATCTTACATATATGTTCTTTAAACTTATGTTCAATTATATATCAGCTTAGATTGACTTATAAAAGTGTTCATACATTATTTTTTTTTCAAATCATTTGGGAATATATAAAACTAGGATTTTATGTTATTTAAAAAAACATCAAACTATGATACATAGATACTGGGTTGAAGAAAATGTCGTAGCTCTAGCGTGTAGTTCAACAGTGTCCCAATCGTAGTTTTTTCGTGTAGTCTACCTTCTCAGTTTTATTTATTTAAGTAAACACCAGTTAGTGCTTTTTTCTTAAAACATTGATTTATTATTTTGAAGGTCACCGTGTGTATGAGTGTACACACACCACTGTATTTTATGCAACTATTCCAAATGTGACTTTTTTATTGCTGAGGTCTGACTGAAAACTGAAAAGGTTTCGTGCGAAATTATCGCAATTCAACTAATGATACCACGCAATCCGGCAATGTTCATAATTTTTAGCACTCACATTACAAATAGCCAAACTCCACGCACATCACCAAACTGTGGCTGCACCTCTGCATTGCCAACAGAGTGCCGCTGGGCGCAAGTGGATTGGGAAGCCTCTGCTGTGTTCTGAGAACGCATTTGGCTCATCGATGCAATGGGGGTCATGTAAATGTGAAATGTGCCATCATTTAGATTTAATGTGGATGCCAAAATGCCCATAAATGTTGGTCATAACATCTATGTTCGACATCCACAATTACAACTGGCCTGCAATGGCTTGGGTCGGTTGTGGGGCAGAGTGCAGTGACGCTTCCATTGCATCTACCAGTGGAGTGCAGCCAGTGCAGCATCCCAGCTGTTCCTTTGGCCGAGTTATGCGTGGCATTCGGTTGAACTCATTCGATACGAACTTTGTCATTAGACATTAACTGTGGCCAATGGTTATCCATTGTCTGTTGCTGTGTCCATTTTGTCGATGACGATTTTCAATGTCGACATCAGTGTCAGTGGCTCTGCCATGGCCGGTCATTATTGTTGCTGAGGGACTGATTTAAATTAATGAACAAATAGTACTCTCCTAGAGATAATCGTCTATATGGATACATTTAAACATTCAATTAATAAGGACCCCCTTTTTTATGGAAATGTCTGTGGGCATCGTTTGAGAGATATGATCAAACAGCTCTGGTCACAAATGCAAGGTCCAACCAATGAAATCTCTTATTAAAGCTGGAATTGTATAAATATGTTTGTTTTAATAAAACAATCAGAGCATAAGATGCGATAGGTTTAATTTTCTAAAAATTGACTAGTTTCAAAAAAGTCCTGTCAAGAGACCCATATCTAAAATTTTTACTTATCATATAATAAAACCACCAATCTAAAAGAATATATGTCGTGTGCTATGTTATAACGCAATCGCGATGTGGTAATTTGTCGAATAATTTTTAATTTCAATGAATAGTTTCATTTTTACTTGACAACCCTCTAATAGAGAATTTATTTGAAGTATATGCAATAGAATTGGCGATTTAAATCTAATGGGATTGGTAAATCCCATGTCAAAATTATATTTGGTAATCTCATGCTAACATATGAACGGCAATGTTTTCATAATATTTCATTGACAACATCCAACCTTTGTCAACCTAAACGAAATTGTGTAAAATTTCGGGTAAACCGGTTCATATGTGTCCATAAGTCCCGCATACGTATTATTATTCGATTTTTTATTTAAGTCCCTCACACCCGTAAAAAACAAACCAAACAATTATATTTGATGTCAGCTATTAGAGCCAGCATACAAATGCCTCTGCCAAATTTTATATTATGATTCGATTTCACGTTTATTGTACACAAAAATTGTAATATCAGCTCTAATTGGGAAAATTAGTTCAGATATAGCTATAGCTCCGATATATATATATTAATCAGATTCCAGAGAAAGAGATGCCCCCTCAAATTTAGTGGGAACCGATTTAAAGTGGAATATACCATATGTTAGTTCTCTTCGGTTTCACATTATCATGGTGTATGATCTACGTTGCATAAATTACCTATATAAATGTTTATTAGTTACTAATATGCACAGTGGTATAGGGTATCTTAAAGACGGCCCATCCGTCATTTGCTATTTCTTTACAGGTTCATTAATAAAAAAGAAACCTGCCTTGCAAAAATTTATCAAATGTAGCCACGTTTTGTTATAACGCTAATGTCAAGGTAACCCCTGATTTCAGCTTTATGGGGTCTTGATCACTTTTTTGAATTGATATGGGCCTTATTTGGCATGTTGGTGCCTTTGAAATTTCCGATGTAGATCAATGTTCGGAATGGCGCCCAATATAAAAGTACCTCCCGGTTACACCTATTTCGAGGGTCTTTTTCGGTAGCTAGTATTTTTTCGCTTAGTTTTTCAAAAGGAAAGAAAAATGTGCATAAAATGGGTATTTTTTATTGGAACTGATAATAATCGTCAATATTGGATCATTTTATATGGACCAAATGCATCATATTTTGTAAATCGCAATATTTCAATAATTCAATCGTTTCAAATGGAGAAATAAAGAAAAATAAAAATCAAACAAAAAACTTTTAGAAGCATTTTAGTTGGTCTGAGTTGGTGCGGAGTCTTTATTCACCGAATCGACCTAAAAATACGTCTTCCTACAGTTTGTGTTCATTGGATAAAGACTATATTTGCTAAAATATGCCATGTATACAACCTAAAAATACATCTGGCTCCAGTCGACTCACCGGCTTTTATCCATACATCTCTGATTGCAATTCGAAAATGATTTATAGACCGATCTTAGCAAACTTCAAATACCATACCAGTTTCAAAATGTAATCAACCCAAATGTTCCATTTTCTATTTTATTGAGGACTATTACTATAGCACATATTCAAAATTATCTTTTGCAAATGGCATACTTTTTATTGGATCGATCGATGTCATAGCACTTTCGAAAATCTTAGTTGGAATAACCTTACAGAAATGGAGGGCACATTAGGCATGTGAAGAATAACTGGACATGAGGTAGTGGCCGTTTTGCACCTCTTCGTGCACACCTTACACCATTCACACCTCCCTCGAACCTCAATTGAATTATCTAAATTCAGTGAACTCGTTGGGTGCTACACATTTGATTTGAGTGTAGGTGATCATTTGTTTCGCTTTTGTTTGTTTACTCGTCACTGACACGCTCACTGTACTGTACTCTGTTGCGATAGTCGGGTGATTAATGGTAGACGACACAAACACTTAATTTGACGCAAGCGCAGGCGCCTATGGCCCTTCTCACACTGTCTTGATGGCTCTTTTGCCGTTGGATCAGCGCACTCTTCAGCACTCGTCACATCTGTGGGATTCATTTGTGCAACCTGCTGTCGGAGGCGCTCTCACAGGTTGCCTGGCAATGCGAATGGGTATTATTGATATTGGTTTCTTGTCAAAGATTAATTGATGTAATCATATCAACACGACGGCTGTCCGAAGACTCTGTTTTTGGTATTGGGCCAAAACAGCAGTGCACTCCGGCGAGCATTGGTGCTCCACTGCACCTCTTTTTCTGCTGGTATCCCATCCCAGCGCAAAGTAATCACAATCCCTGAATTGTAAATGATCAAAATTATTGAGAAACATCATTTCTTTTCGGTTATTTTCCGCCTAATCAGCTGGCTGATCTAATGAACGTCCAGACTAATGTCTGCTTCAGTGTTTCAAAACTGCAGAGTTTCCCATTGTCAAACCGAAATAAGGTTCATCGCATTCAAATTTTCCAAAAGATTAATAGCACTGTGCAACAAACCATATGGGAGTGGATTGTTTTTTCTTGCGAATGACAGGAAACTGGAATACGACGAAATAGATTATCCAAATTGATCAATATTTTCAAATTTCACATCCCATCTTTCTTTGACCATTATTAAATTTCCAGCCGATGTTTACGATTCGAATATTTCGACTGAAGCTTAGAATGGATACTCACTTCCTTCACTATTCACTCATTTTGCATGATTCAGGAACAGTTGCGTGTTCCTTCCAGTATGTGGAGCTACTAATCTTTGAGATTGATTGGTTTTCATGGGCAACATGTTGCGCCGACAGAAACAATCAACGAAAACACCCATTTCCAGCCAGCTTTGACGGAGTCCAAGTCCAATGTCCGCTTACCTCCATTTGAAGACTTGAACTGCTTTTGTTCAATTAAGATCTCCCCATACACACACACACACACACATTCACCAAGCAGAAATGTGCAAATGACAGAACATTTGATTTTGTGGCTCTGACACATTCTGAACTATGATAGATATAAATATTTAAAATTGTGACTCTTTTTGGGAGAGGTACCAGAAGGGGTGGACCGATATATTATCTTCACACCAGATTTTGTATTGGAAGAAATATTGGGATGAGCGAACTATGAAGAGAATGGGATGAGTATTTCGCATTTTATGAGCGTTTTATTACCAAAATTATTTCCCCTTTGTGGGGAATACCAGAAGGAGTTGTCCGATATACTCAATTTTCACTAACAGTAGTGTGTTAATAGTTACATTGGGAGGCGTAAAATTTTATAAGAGCCGGATCCTTATTTCACATTTTATGAAATAAGGAGGTACCGGAAGGAATGGACCGATATATCCCATCTCTAAGCTTATTTTGTGTTGATAGAAACATTGGGATGTGCCGAGTTTAAAAGATTTCGGATGCTTATTTCGCGCTTGTTATTCAAAAATTTGACCCGTTCTGGGGGAGATAACAGAAGGACTGGACCGATATTACCCATTTCCCAACTCGATTTAAGTTTGATAATAATATTACGACGTACCAAGTTTTGCTCAAATCGGATACACCCTTCGAGAGTTATTGTGCGTTCCAGCCAAATAGGCAGACCGATGGACGGTCATGCCTAGATCGATTCCAAATGTCCTGATCCAAAGGAACCTAGGGTCTAAAGCATTTATTTTGATGAGGCTCGGTTTGGCCGTATCAAATGATAATACCCTCTGAAGGCAGTGAACCTGCTCCAATTCTATCGAGAGCAATCGAGCATATTACATTTTCCGATGCCTCTCAAATACCATAACGTTAGTGGATTTTAATAAATGTATGTATGTGAACCTACAGCTGCAGACGAAACAGAAACGAACACGTTGAAGAGCATTGTCGCCAATCTGTACCAACAGAGCACTGTCCGCAACATCAAAACCAGTTTGCTTCCGTACACATGCATTCACAAATCAGTGACAATCGAGCGTTTCGACTCTTTCTCTCTCTTTTTTCTAACAGGAATAACTCGGAGAGGAGTGGAGAGTAAACTTCGTATAAAACTCGTGCTCTTCGAATGCACTCGCTTGCGAACAAGTTCTTCTTATATTGAAATTGAATTAGTCAAATGATTTAAGCCTTTTATAATGACATTCATGTATATTATTTTGAAGGTTTACGAAATACCCGAATGACAACTCTTATTCAACAGAGTGATGTGTATGCGTACTTTTTATAGGTGGGATATACGTTGTAAATACATGCACAGCCGTATGAACATGAAATCGCACCTGCTGACAAACTGTGGGCTTTTTTAAAGATAATCTTTAAAAATAGCTCTGTTCCCGTTTTAAGAATGATTACCGTTTCTCAAGACATGGTAGCAAATTCAGAATTGTTGTGAGTCACACATTCACCAAATACATACATTTTTTGTCAGTCTCACATAATTCGTTCGTATTTGCTGAGCAGCAAATTAAGGGTCTCTACCAACGTTTGATATATCCTCCCTGTTGATGAGAAGTCATAAGATCTCAAACGCGGATACAATGAGACGTGGTGCAACATAACCACTTATTGGACACTCCTCACATACTCATTAAGGTTGACTTAATCTACGATAACAGATACTCCAACAAACGGTGACTACAGTCGTGTTTTGCAAACGTGGTAAATGAATTGATTTATATCGGCCACACTTACTGGAAGTTGGCTACTTCCTCAAAAGCAAAAGAGAGCGAATAGAGAGGGGATATTTGGACAGTTTCGTTACTATCTCTCAGTAGATATTACTGGGAAAATGTCACTTTAAACATTTATTTGCCACGAAATCAAAATAAAATAAATCATGTTGTGCAACTTTTGTGTGAATTTGGAATACCGTTTAGCACGATTGAGGAAGTAAATAAAGGGCAAATGTCATAGTTCAAAGCCGAAGGCAACATTTTTACCCAACTATTTTGCATTTCTCAAAAATGTGATTGACGAAAATGGGTTTGGACCCAAGGGTTTTTATGGAGGTATTATAAGTTTGATTGGGCCAAAAATTATGTAACACCTCGAAATATTGGTTTCCCACATAGGAAAGTACACATGGATCTTCCTATATCGCCGAGCTGAGTCGATCTAGCTATGTATGTCCGTCTGTCCGTCTGTCCATGTTAATTTGTAATCACTCTACAGGTCACTCTAGGTATGTCCGTCTGTCCGTCTGTCCATATTAATTTGTAATCACTCTACAGGTCGCAATTATGGCCCGATCTTCACGAAATTTAGAATGGCGGTGGGGCTAGGGTCAGAATAAAACCCTATTTCTTTTGGACCAAAAACTAAAAAAATTAATGATTTTTCAGTTGCTCTACAGGTCGCAATTATAGACCAATCAAAACGGATTGATCTAGCATGGGGCTAGAGCTTAGTGCTGGGCAGAAGCCTTCCAATTTTGATGATCATCGGGTAATATTTAGTGGGTGAAATAGGCCACAACTTTTGTGTTAAATAAAAGTCAAATTTTCCATTAAACCGCGAATATTTTTAACCCGGCGAAATCACAAATAGACGAACAGGTCAATTCTGACCGTTACGTAGATGCCGATAGTAAATATATCGGTTATATATAGCGAAATATATACAATGTGTCTATACAAAGGAAGGGGAGTTAGCTAGAATGCTTATATCTCTAGAATGGCTGGACCGATTTTGACAAATTTTGCCCTCTTGACAAAAAAGTATACAATAAAAAAAATCGCAGAAAAATATGTCAATAATGATGTTAATAAGGATTTTGTAGTTTTTTGTGACATTTTTTTATTTTTTCATATTTTTTATCGCATGTGATTTCTTCAATTTGACTTATAATATTTTGTAATATTTTTTTCACCTTACAACACAGGTTGGGGATATTATATAAGTATTGCAAATATCGTCCGATCGTCACTTAAAATGTTCACAAGGGTAGGGTTGGGCTCAGAAGGGCTAGGCCTATTGTTTTCAAAGATGTCCGCAATATATTAGGGGTTGAAATGGACCAACAACTAAAAATTTTCCTGATTTTGTAGCCGTTATAAAGGTCACAAATAGAAACCAAAGGACACGAAATTTTCGTTAGAGTTTAGGACAGCGAGTAAAATGGACCACTAATTTTGTGTGAAAAAATAACAGCATTACTTACAGGCGATATCCGAAATATACAAAAGGCGAACTTCTGGCTTTTTTATGCTGATTTCGTTGACGAATATTGCCAAATATCGTAGACAAGCAAATCATATAGATGAGTCTGAATTTAGAGATACAGAGGGGCTTTTTGCTTTTGGAGATGATTGCAAAATATTTAGGGGTTCAAATTAACCAAAAACAGAAAGGTCTTTCCGATCACACAATTGAAGCCAATCGGCACGCCTGTGAAGAGAGTTAAGGACATGGAAGAATTCTAGCATTTTGGATGACCATTAGATTATATAAATATTTGGCAAATGTCCCTAGTCAAAATCCTAATTTCAAAAGCGAAATCTTCCAATATGGATTTGGACATAAGGGGGCTTCTAACATAGTGTAGTGTTGTAGGGCAGAACATAGTCGGCCCCGCACGACTGTAGCCTTTGCTAACTTGTTTTAATATATTGTAGTGCTGTACGGTATCACATGCTCGACCGTATACGATTACAGACTTTGCTTACTTTCTTCTGATGATCTGCATAGAATCATATTCTGAGTTGATTTATGCATGTCCCTCCGTCCGTCTCTCCATGTATTTTTTGTAAACAAATCACAAATTATTTGTTTGGCTCAAGGACGATGACTATCGGTCCAAAAATATATATGTAGCTCCTATACATATCTTCATCCGATTTCAATTTTATCGTCCAAATAATTTGAATTTCAACACATCCCACTATATTGAGCGTAGAAGCAAGTGCATCAAACTTGATGAAAATCGCTTTAGATATAGCTATAGCTCGCATATATATGTATTATATATTATATATATATATATAATATTATATATATTATATACATAGAAATATATCTCATAAATTTTATAGAGATCGGTTTGGATTTGGAAATAGCTCCTACATTTTTTTTCGTCCGATGTCACGTCTATTGGACACCAAAAGTGCAATATCAGCTCAAATAGGATGGATGTTGGTAAAAATCGAATACTATATAGCTACAGCTCCGAAATATAAGTATTATTTCAAATGTTCTCAAAGTCGAAGTGCCTCCGTCAAATTTAGTGGACAACTGTTCAGAATATAACATACCCCCATATATTGGTTAATTTGAAATATGGTTTCAAATTATAACTGCTCTAATGCCATTATTACCATTCAAAAACAATCAATTGATAGTTTATATTGGAAATTTATCTAAAGTAGATCATAACAACCATCTACTTTAGACGATGGTAGGGTATTTTTTTCATATTTTTATAATAAAATTTCGCTGACCAGGGGATTTGCAAATCGTTCCCTTGGTATAAAACTGGAAAAAGTGGAAAGTTAATGTTCACAATATCCTTCACTGGAATCTGTGCAAAAACGAGACATTAACTGGTAATTTGGATCAATTCCGCCAAAAAGACTTTTATATAAAAAAAATACTGAATATCTTTCTCATTTTTTTAAGACAAATGGCTACCTCGATTGACACGCAGTTGCCTACACGATCGGTGGAAATTTTATTTAATTATATTATCGAATTTGAGCAGCTGTATATTACCAATGACTTCACGAATATTGCCCAATTGTCTCTGGCTTGTCGGCGTAACACTTATCTTAGACGGCATGGACAAATAATAGTCCATCGGAGTCAAATCTCAACTCCGAGGTGGTCAACCGACATTAGCTCTGCGGTTGATAATGCGATCTTCAAAAAGGGAGTACAAAACATCGAGTGTAGCTGTTGAAACCGAATGTTCCCAATTTCTTCCTCTACATTTTTCTTAAAAAAAATCGTTCAACAGCCCGATAACGTAAAGACCACTACTTCCTCATTATCGAAGAAAAATGACACAATTGTGAATTTGGATCAAAAATAAAACTAATTATCTTTCAAATCCGACAAGAGCTAAGTACTAACATTCACGAAATAAACATTATTTAAATGGCTATTTACACAGGTGTACTAGAAGCAGGCTCATGCCAACACTCTTACTGTTATAAGAAAAAGGGTAATTATCCGCTGGAGGACGAAGAAACGAAGTACATTACTTTCTTTTTAGTCAGGAAATATTAATGCGTTGTCAAGAGTCCACATCTCACCTGTAGGGGTTTTTGTAAGTTTTTTACGACAGAATTACAGACAATTTTTGATAACTTCAAATTTCTATATCTTTGTATTTGTGCTAATTAACGAAAATTCTTGGTAAGTTAGAGATCAACATTTTTAAGTTTTCATTCATACGTCTGTTATTGTTATTTTTTTTTTTTTGTATTAAAAGTCTGGACGCCTACTTTGCAAAACAAAATGTACTAATTTGGCAACCAACACGTGGTTTGTGGTAGGAGAAAAAATTTTCGTTTCACTTTTAATAGAAAAACTACGGCATAGGATCTTTAATGTAATATAGGAATCATGGATATTCTCTCTTGGGCCCCTTGATTGGAGCCAAAATTGAGCACAAAGCAATGTGAATGAAAAAATATTCGTAATATAATATATTCACGTTCAGTCGAAACGAGTGAAGCTAAAATTTTGAAATTTTCCATATATGTGAGATAAGGTTAAGGGTACAAAACATTTTTTGAAAATTCGAACCATAACTGTACTAAAAATACCGTAATAAACTCATATTCGGTACAATTTAATATTATGTGAAGGGTAAAGCTAAAATCTTGACATTTGGTATAAGAATTGAGTTAAAAAAAACTATTTTCGACGTGTATTGAAATTAGTCGTCCAATTTATGAATTCGAACTCAAAAATTCAATTTTATCAAAATTTCATATTTTACAATTCGTTTCTTAAAATTTCACAATTTATGGCATAAAATATTTTAATCCTAGATAATTTTAGCTAAAACATAAACATAATTTTCAACATTTATATAAATGAGACACTAAATTGCAATAGAAATAAAAACTACTACAATTTTCAGGTGTCACAAAATACACAAACAACATTTTCATTAGTTTTTCCAGAAATTAGTCGAAAAACGGTACTTTATCACTAGTTAAACTTTGTATTACTCTCATTTATAGTTTCTTATTTATTGTAAGAAATTGACAATTTTATGCCATAAATTGTAAAATTTTAGGAAATAAATTAAAAAGGATGAGTTTTTAGAGTGCGTATAGTGGGTGATATGTGACATGGTACAATAATTACAATGTAGGACAGAATGATTAAGCTTAAAGGACAACCCTGAAGCTGGAGTCTTGTAACTTCAAATTTTTTCACAATATCTTGTTCCTAATACGATTACTACCAAAAGAAAAAATTGTATTCAGGTGATTGTAATGCCCTACCTTGTCTTCATTGCGCCATGATATGTATATACATACACGTCAAATAATAAGAAGACCTACATCACAACCCAACGGCCCGCATTATTTTTGCCTGGTGTGGCTCTAGCGAAAAAAACAAGAACTACATTCGTGTTACACATTTAGTTTATGGTTTACTGCCCTGATAAACAAAATATTTCGATAAATATGTTAAACATCAAGTACAGATGGCAACCATTTATCCATTTGGTCGTTGGTAATACCAACGGTTAAGAAACAAGATATCTATTTTTTTGTATCTTAAAACCATAAGCCATGTAAAAAGTACAGTAGTAAAGATACAAACCGGATAACAAGGTGACATTCATATATCATTTCATATTTTATCTCTAGATGGCGCTACTGATTTAGTAACTCTACACAATTATTTTTGCCATACACTTGTATAAAAGTCGAGATCCAGACCACAAACGAATGAGAGAAGACAACAAGAAGTGCTACCCAATCAGAAAATATGTTGGAGAAAAATGCTGTCATATCGTGGAAGTATTAACAAAGACATAGAAGTATAAAGATGGGACAAGACCAGTGTTGCCGTTTGAAATTTGTATTTCAGCCCAAATTTTTTCTAAAAACCGCCCAAAATCGACCATATCCGCCCAAACTGTAAAAAGTTGAATAATTTATATGTAGTTTGTATTCAAGTAAATTTTATTGAAAATTTTACACTATACATAAAAAAGGTACTCAAGTTTTATTACATTCAATGTATTAAATACATTAGAGAAAATAAAAATTTTATTATTTTACTTCAAGTTATATATATATATATATATATATATATATATATATATATATATATATATATGTGTATATATATATATATATATATATATATATATATATATATATATATATATATATATATATATATATATATATATATATATATATATATATATATATATATATATATATATGTGTATATATATATATATATATATATATATATATATATATATATATATATATATATATATATATATATATATATATACATGGTACAATAATATCAAGGTAGGGCTATGATACCATATGATTTCAATTTTTTTATTTTCTTGGCTTAATATGTCATCTTTATTTGTTTATGTATGTGTTTTCTTTTCAATAACAAAAAATTGTTCAGAAAACATTCAAATTCGGGTGTTTTCAAAATGTTTATTTCAATGTATGCATCGACAAAATCTAGAGTTTTTGTAGCGAAATAATCCTTTAGAGATATATAGAACCAGGTTTTGAAAAGAAGTGTTGACCCTTCATTCAGTTTTCGCGGTTTTCAATTATTTATTCAAAATAAATGCAACAAGTTGTTTAATTTTTTATTGTTTTGATACTAATTCTGACATTACAAGCCAAACAGGTAGACCTCTATACTTGCAATTTTTTCAAAGTTGGCCTACCTTCTCTTCATTGTACCATGGTTTCAAGTATGGTACAATGAATTCAAGGTAGGGCAGAACTACCATATGATTTTAATTTTTTTATTTTTCTGGCTTAATATGTCAACTTAGTTTGTTTATGTGTGTGTATTCTTTTCAATAAAAAAAATCAGAAAATATTCAAATTAGGGTGTTTTCAAAATGCTTATTTCAACGTATGCATCGACAAAATCTACAGTTTTCTTCGCGAAATAAACCATAAGAGATATATAGAACATGATATTGAAAAGAAATTTTGACCATTCATTCAGTTTTCGCGTTTTTAAATTATTTATTCAAAATCAATGCAACAAGTTGTTTGCTTTTTTATTGTTTTGATAGTAATTTTGACATTACAAGCCAAACAGGTAGACCTCTATTCTTGCAATTTTTTCAAAGTTAGCCTACCTTCTCTTCATTGTACCATGGTTTCAAGTATCAAATAATTTATAAATTAAATTTTGCGAGTGAAAAGCATTAAAATCAGTTTATATTTGATGAAAAATACATATATTTACAAGCTCTGAGCGAAATCGTATGCAAAGTATTTAAAAATTAATTAATCAATTAATTGTTGCAACCATCGTGTGGTATATTTGACATTCAGAATTGAAGATGATACTACCTGTATTCTTCTATCATGCAGTCGACCAAAAAATTAATTATCCCACAATATCGAAATCGATTTCAAAAAGTCGATTTTGCGATTTTTACAATTGGCAAAAGTCGACTTACGTATCCCTAGTCGTTGTCATACGTTCAATATCGTGCAGAATTTTTTCGTGTCGGCTGTGTGAGAATGTGTACGGTACCCGTCTGTATGTATGTACTAAGCAAAATCAAACAGCAAAAATAATTATATACACAAAATTAAACCAGAAAGAAAAATATACATAGTGAGTGAAACATTACCAACGACGGACGGCTAATTTTGGCCAGGGCAATTGTTTCCACGGAAAATAAATCACACAAGCAAAAGAATCTATTGGAGAGTTGTTGGCTGGTCCGTCCGGGGTGTAGAAAGAAAAAAATGAAACATTATCTGTGAATGAAGAGATATCTGTGAACGACGAGCCGACTGACGGACGTCTCGTACAGATGCAAAATCTTAAGTGATAATTTCCAAATCTACTAGAATCGCAAAATTAAGAACCAAGTAACCGAAACTGAATTGTGAGAACGCAGTGATTGGAAACAAAAGTGATGTGAGTGCGGAAAATATCAATCTCCAATTCGAAGTGTGCACCCAGCCAGCGGGATGAGCAACAGAGATACAAAAGGTTGAAATTTCGCCCCATTCCCAGAACATTGTGCATTAATTACACGATGGGCATGTGTATGTGCGCGCGCGTTTATATGTAACATGTATTAACTAGAAGTCAAACACGAGATAATCTCCTTTTTCGTTCGGCGGCCGTAGTGGCAGTTCAACTCCAACTTTGTTTTTGTTTGCGTGTGAAAAGATACAATTGGCCGATTCCCGCCTGCCCGGCCCACTTGCCGACGAGACCTAAACATACACACATATGCATCCGTGTATCTATGCATGTACATAAACACATACGTCATATGCAGGGTCATACTATCTGTACTCATTCAATAACAGGCACAAAAGTGTGCAACAATCAACATAAATAACAAGAAAAGACTACAACAATAACAATCGAGAACCGATGAAAAACATAAATTATTCCTAAAACAGTGTACAAAAATTTTCAATTGGGTGCTCGCGTTCAATACCGTTCGCCGTCGTTCGTGTCTACTTAAGCTTCAATTGGAAGAAGGTAAAGTTTTATTTTGTTTTTATTTTTTTTTTGCTATGTCTTGCTGTACTCAGTGAATCAACACCAACAACAACGCAATGCCAAACAAAACAGACAGGCAGCGGCTGGGAGAGACTTGCAGACGGACAGTCGACAGTCGATGTAAAAGAGCATTCGTGAACCTGTTCTACGATCAGCTGATGCTTTCGAGTTGAGAAACGAAAAAATGAAAAGAGATAAACATTTAGCAGACCGAACGAATTATGTCATATCATTTTCCTAGTGGGCTGGAAGAAAATTATGGATACACACACATACACATAATAATATACATAAATGGGTATGAATGTGAGTAGGTGGATGTGTGCATACTTACCTGGAAAATATATGGGGCAGATATAGGCGAGCCGGGAATGTTGTGTTTTTGATGTGAAATCCATTGGGATTACTCAGAAAGTAGATGTGCGTTACTTTCGCAGTTGAGGGGAGTTTTTGCTCTTACACCAGTTAATATATATGAACATTTCTCTCGAAATCCCTGTTTATATATAACGCGCAAGGGTATCTGCGATAAATAGTTTCAAATCATAATATGTACCCGTATATATATTTTACAAAACGACAGGCCCTTTTCCATGTGTAACTATTTGCAGTAATCATGATATTTTAGTGTACCTATATGCTTATACATACATTTTCTTGACAAGCGTCCATTTTCATCTATCTACCGATGAAGATCAGGCCATATGCCAATGTGAGATTTGTTGGTCAATAGATGGAACAATTTTGGAATGGATTTTCGTTATGGTATATACACCACACTCCACCGTCCACCCACTATACTATGAAAGGCATTTTAAGATAGCCATACCGTTTGCAACTTCTAATTAAAAAGAATTGTCCATAATTTCCATGTTCGGTATTTGGAAGATTTTAGCCACAGGCAGGATACTATGCCTGGGTTTACTTAATTCTATATGTATATATTTCAAATGTTATATTTCAAACCACTGTTACAGGTCCACCTAATACCAGAACACATGCCTTTATATGAATGTTACAGAAAAACGTCACAGAACTGCCAGGACTTTTGTGTTTGTATATTGAAAATAAAGACAAATAATGTGAATGTTTATAATTAGGAAATATTAAAGTTGGGCAAATTATTAAAATCATCAATATTTACACTTTTAAGATTTTCGCTTTTTCACTTTAGCACTTTGTAAGCAAAAAATAATACATTTAATAAAATAGTTTAATTTTTACTTTATAAAACTGGTTCGTCATTCTTACTGTACACTTTAATTTATATAATACACACAATTTAAAAAATTGTTTATTTCTTTAGAGATGTCAAATCTCTGTCATACTCCTGTTTAAGGTTGAATAGATTTCAGTTTTTAAATGGCCTAATTGTGAAAAAACACAACAAAATCATTTATTTGTCCATTTAAATTTTTTTGTTGTAGTTTGGTTAGTTATAATGTCCAAAATTCTTAATATTTTGTGTTCCAGAAGTGGCATCGTGAAAAATTACGTGTCTAAACAGTCTTTGGCATCTTCACTATTTTTATACCCTCCACCTTAGAGAGGAGGATATATTATATTGGCCATTCTGTTTATAACACCTCTAAATATTCGTCATAAACCCAAAAAAGTATATATATTCATGATCAGCATAAAATTCTAAGTCGATTTAACGATGTCCATCTGTCTGTCTGTGTGTCCGTCTGCCTGTCTGCCTGAAACCAAAATTTGACAAAAGTTGAAAATTTGACACAGTAGTTTGAATTGTGTCTAGGATGGTTGGTATTGAAAATGAGATGTATCGGTCCACGCTTTAGGATGGCTCCAATATAATGGTAGCTCCCGATATTTGGTATTTTAATGGTTTAAGACAAATTTTTCCAGCAATATGTCGAAAAATTGTATTTGTAGTTCGTTATTGGATCTAGCTCCAGTGGCGGAACATTGCATTTTCGTACGGCTTCCATATAAGGGTACCTCCCGATATTCGGTATATTGATGATTTTTGCCACATTTTTCCACGGGTTTGTCTAAAAAATGGTTTTTATTGTTAGTAATGGGTTTCAGCTTCGGTGACAGAATATTGGTTATATTGGTCGTTTTCGTATAGCCCGATTTTCGGTATTTTGACGGGTTTACCCACATTTTCCACGGATTTGTCTAAAAATTGGTATTTGTAGCTTGTAATGGGCTCTAGCTCCGGTGGCAGAACATTGAATATCTAGGTCCACGTTTTCCTATAGCGCACATATAACGGTTTGGTATTTGTACTTCATAATGGGTTCTACAACCGGTGCCAAAACATTGTCAATATTGGTCAATGGTTTCGATACAGTGGCTCGGCATTTGTTTGATGTATAGACCGTAGAAAATGGAAATACCTAATCCCGTTTTAGTAAAGGAACAAATCACCATTTTTTTTGAAATCCAAATACTTTTGCATAAAAATGTTTTCTTTACTTAATGGTAGAGGGTATTAGAAGTTCGGACCGGCCCAACTTAATGTCTTTTTACCTGTTTCTCTTAAGAGTGGACATTGTTTCGTTCATGCTGCAGAACCTTTAGAGACAAAAATGCAAATTTTAATAGAATAAATCATCTTTTCTTATATTTATAGCTCATGTAAATTTCTTTTTTAATACATTCAGTTATAAAAATGTTTATATTCGGAAAGTATTCCTCCAGATCTTTACAACTATAAAGCATAAATATGATCATTTTTGAATGTTGATTCTACACTGTGTTTGCTGTAAATTATTATTGTCTATTCTACAGTTTACAGTTTATCTTCACGGATATGCTGTCACACAACTAAAAATGCTTTATTTCTTCGCTGAAAAAAAAAACTAGATTAGATGTTAATAACTCTATCATTCTTCATAAATATTTATCAAATATGTTGTTGAGTTGCTGACGAGACTGCAAGAAACATAGCTTAATTTTTTTATTAGCCGTATCCTTCGGCTTTTCTTAATTTTGTCAATAAATATCCATGCAGTTTTGTATGTACACATATTTTATTCGGTTTCATTTTTTTTTTTCATTTTTGATCTTTTGTATTGTTCTTTTTTTGCTCTAAAGTTTATTTACTTTACATTAATTTAGCGCATATGCCAATATTCTTAAAAAATAAATCGCTCAGTCTGCGTGTCAGTGTGTGTATGCATGTCAGTGATTCGGCGAAATCCATTCCAAAATCAACAATAACCATTTTGTCGAACAAAATTGATGTGGCAATTTCAGTAGCAACAACATGCGCTGCACATTCCTTTCAAAACGAAAAAGAAAATCAATTTTTTGCCAAAAACCATTAGCCCACATGAAGGCATTCGTTCAAATTATCTTCGTGCGGTTGCTGTGGGATTTTCGAAAAATGGATTATCTACTTTTCTCCTTTGATAGAGGAAAGAGGCAAGGGGAGCATACGGGAGAATTTTCACGAATTGCCCAACTGGATTTGACCACTTCTTTGAAAACGTTTAGCACGCCGAGATTTTTCATGGCAGCTAATCGAAAGGAAATAATTTCATTTTCTTTAATGATCGAATGAATGAATGAATGAGCTAGTGAACGAACGACAGAGGGTGCATGGACTATTTATTAATTTCTCTTTATATTTGGGAACCTATGATTTTTCTTTTGAGTCACAGTTATCGAAACTCTTTCGACACACATCATCCATATTAATTATCGTGCAACCCTTCTCAAGCGGAGGTTTTTCACGTTTAGTATATAAGAAATGAGCAGAAGGTGGGTGGCCGACATACATACATATATAAAAAGAAACATATGTTAGTATAGTTGTAGTAAATTTTTTTAGTAAAGGGAGAAGAACTAACAACTCAAATAAAATTGCTGTATTTTATAGAATCTAACCAAAAAAAATCTTGGCTTTGTTACTCCACGTTTAATGATAGTACATATTCAATTTCTCAAATTTGAGAATATAATTTCGTAAGTTCGTTCTGCCAAGAAATATCTGTATATCAAGGGCCAGGATAAGTCATATTTAGTCAATTCGATTATCCCTATATTGTGCACATGCTCTTGAATCATTTAAATTTTAATTTCTCATATTGAAATGCTTCAACTCAAATAATCAGTCATGCATATTGTCGCGGAATGCGCTCAATTAATTTGGTGTTTTTGTTTTTTTTTATACCCTACACCACATAGTGGTAAAGGTATTATGTCTTTGTGCATTTGTTTGTCATAGAATCACTTTTTGAGTCGATTAATGCATGTCAGCCCATCCGGCCATCTGTCCAAGCATTTTTGTGAACAAAATTCAGGTCGCATTTACTATCCGATTGAGATGAAATTTTCCAAATTGGGCCAACGACGAACCCTAGATATTAGGGAGAATCGGTTCAAATTTAGATATAGTTCCCATGTATATCTTCAACCGATTTCGGGTTAATTGTGCTCCAAATGACCTGAATTTTTGGCCCATCCGACCGAATTCTTTGTAGAAGCAAGTACATCAAATTCGGAGAAAATCGGTTCAGATATAGATATAGTTCACATATATATGTTTCATCGGATTTGATGCTAAAGTTCCTCACATGCGTAATATGCACCCCACAAGAATAATATTTGGTACCAGATATCAGATGCAGCTCAGAAATAAGTGCCTAAAATTTTGTCAAGATCGGTTCAGATTTGGATATAGCTCCCATATATATCTTTATCCGATTTTAGTTTTTTCGTGCACCAAATAACTGATATCAGCCCAAATTGTGGAACATCATCCCGAATTCAGTCTAGAAGTAAGTACATAAAATTTGGAGAAAATCTGTTCAGATATAGTTATAGCTCCTCTATATGTTTCACCCGATTTGGGCTTTTAAGTCACTCACATGCGTAATATGCACCGCACAACAATGATGTTTGATACCAGACATCAGATGCATCTCGAAAAAACATTTGCCAAATTTTATTGAGATCGGTTCAGATTTTTATATAGCTTCGATAAACATCTTCATCCAAATGGTAAAATCAGGTATAATATGAAAAAATCTATTCAATTTGGGTTAATAACACATTTATCGTGAGCAATAACCGTAAAATTGCTCACCATATATATATATTATTAGCCCAAATAGGATTTTACCAATTGGTGAAACTCCGTCCGGTATACCTATTGCTCCAATAAATATTTTTTAATATAACAGTGTTTGGCTTGCTTGTTTGGGATACCATAGTATTTTGTTGTTGCAAAATCGTCAGGTAAAATCCCATTATTGTTGTTTTTATAAAAACAGATCATTAAGCTCGTCTCGAAAGAGAAAACAAACACATAAATCATAAAACATATGATCTTCGCCTTAACAAGGCAAAACTTAAAAACAACGTTTGTTTATGAGTGGAGAACGATGGTAATGTTTACCAGGGGGTAAGGCAGGGAATACCTAGGTTTCGGAAAGAGCCACCAATCCTCATCAGTTCCCTTGTTTCTTGTCTGGGATATTCTCCCCAGAAGTTATTTAAAAAATAACTTCTATGACAAAAAACATTTTTTACCCAAGTGACGAGATCGTAAGCTCAATAGAAGAGGAACAAAAGAATTACATAAAACTAAAATTCTTTTGGAAAATCTTCTAAATCTTACAACCGCACTTATAAACATTTACATCTTTCTCCACTTGTTATGCTTTCGTTCAACCTGAACGAAGTAACATAACCATATAATAATTTTTAATCAATCATGCTCAATACAGAAATTTTATTTGGTTCATAGGTGGCATGATCTACTTCAATAAATTCCCAATATACTCTACTAAATACGCAAATAGGGTATCATATTGTCGGCCCCGCATGACTTTTCACCTTTCCATACTGGTTTTATATTAAACTAAGCCATGTAGACAAGCAAATTTGCAATATTAGGGTTCGAATATATGTGTCGGATGTCTGTGGAGTAATGTAAAAGTTTGAAAATACGATCATGTACTGTCAATTCTTCCAATGCTTCTTGAATTCCCTTTTAAATCAAGTATTGCAAGAAAGTGCAACAAATTATTAAAAAAATTTAATAACAAAATAACATTTCTGATGTGTTGCAAATGTTTCTTTCTTTCTGCGATACTTTCATTGAAGTGACAAGTTCTCATTCCTTCATTCACAAGAAGATTCCGAGAAAAATTTACTGGATGAGAGGCTGCGAGTTTTGTATTGAGAGTTAATCGAACAGAACAATTGCCAGTCGAAGTTAATATTAACACATATGTGTACATATAATTTAATGAAAATAAATAGAAGCAAACATACACACATAGATGTATAAACGCAGACATGTATAGCGTCCATACAATTGTCTAGCTATCGTTTGGATATAATATTCTGTTTTGTTGGTACATATTTTTGTTGTTCCAACCTTGTCAATCAACGTGTACGAACGAATGCGCCGAGCTATGAATTGTTCATATTCAAATGTGCCATAAACTGTCGCATTGACTTTGTACGTAATCCATCCATCCATCAGAATTACCACAAGCATTTGATAACATTTTTATTTTTCGGTTTTCATTGGCGATATGTGTGAAACCGACGCCACCCCTTGGCCTCTTTGCCATGCACTTCATTGGGAGAGAGACGTTTTCATGCCCCCGTAGCTCAAGGCAGTTCACATTTTCATGGAAATTAAGATTGTTCGTTTTTCATGATATATTTTCAAAATCACAAATGCTTTACAAAGGCAGAGTATCACATATTTGAAATAATATGATATGGGGATCAGTCGGATCGGCCTGCTGATCGATGAAATGATTAATTATTGTACAGTGAAACTATTTAAATATGTCACGTAGCATATAGACAATTAGTATAAAATTATTATGTTTGTTTTACTGCGTTGTTTTGAAGGGAGTTTGACATTCAGTATTGGTACAAGTATCTTAGAATGGATATTGCTTAAACCCACCTTGTCCTATACTTACGTTCTATGCTATTTGTCAAATTTAGAATAATTTACAAAAGCTATACGAATGTATGTGTCGAGGTATGAATTGTTCATGAGTGGTGTTCAAAAAGGAGTTCTGGTTGAAAATACATTTCCGTGTTTTTTTTTTTTGTTTATAACTAATGTTGTTTGAAGTCTTAGCAATTCGCCATTGTGAGAGGATTAGAAACCTCTCGACCTATTTGTAAAGGTTGCAGCAGATTGAAATGAGTTTAAAAATCGGCCAACATTTTTAAATTTGTATTGTTTTATTCAATAAAATATGTTCTAAACTTAAACCTTTCCAAAGTGGTGCTACATCAATGTCCTTCCTGAAATCAGTGATATGAATCTTTGAACAAGTCGATTCTTAAACTTTAGTTCGCGTAGTCCGTGTTGGACATATCCAAGATGAGGAAATCTGAAGCTCCGACCAAAGGCCAGCTACTTGAAAATAGTATCAACTTTAGAAAAACTTTTGTTCGCGTAGTCAGCTAGAAAATCTTTTTTAATCTGTATTTTGCACACCGAGATGGGTCAACTATCCGGGTACCTTTGTGTATCCTTCAAGAAAATCTAATTTCGTGAAATCAGGGTAAGAATACCTACTTCCCAAAAATATTTTATTTTTTCCGAATGTTGCTTAAAACAAATAGAACCAGGAAAAATTGAGAAAAGTCTAACAATAATTTAATTTGAAGGTTGTTGTGACAGACAAACACTCGCAATGACTAAGTCTATTTTTGCTTTACTTTCTGTAAATGACAATGTTGCGTGATTTTCGTTCAAATTTTCGAATATTTTTCATGTCTTCAGTGAAGGAGTCATTAAATAGCCCCATGCCAGCTGTAAATTTACGTCATTCGCTAATAATAATTTTGGCAAAATCTTCAAGAATGGTGTTGTGTATGTGAATGTAGTAAGACCTAACAATTAAAACTTGTTATCGTTTAACATACAATCGACGGAGCAATAATCAGACAGTAGATGAACCCAAACAATTTCCAAAACCATTAGAGAATCGTCTCATAATGTGAGATTGCGTGACGCCGAACATGTACTGTAATATCGTCTGTCTGTTTTTGAGGCTTACTGTGTAGGGCACATCTAAATCTAAATTTTTGTAAGTTCCTAATATCAGGGTATAAAAAGTATTAAATAGAACAATAGAATAGGAGAAATTATCGGTGGGAAAATATGAGGCTATTACTTCATATACATTTCTTTTTTTTGGAAACTGGCATCGATATACGAACAGGCTGAAGCTCATCACTGAAGATATGTATTCAGTCCACGCTAGCGTGAAGTAATGAGACAAGACTACTATTTTGAGAGTAAGGAGCGTTAAAGGGTGGCATGTGAAAATAAATTGAAAATTCTTTTCTAGTATTGAAATGTGTTCCAGATGAATAAGATAGTAGTAACTTTCTGTCGCAGTGATATTGATATTTGCAAATTTATTTCGGCCGCACATAACTATGAGGTAGTAAAGGGGAGCAGGACTTTAATAGTTTCATCAAAGAATACTTCTCAGCAACCGAGAGCCAGAATTATGTTAATTGCTCGTGATTGAAAGTATTTTTCAGTGACGTATCTTCCGATAAATCTTAGCTGGTTGGGAAATATATAAGAAGAAAGGATAATGACATTGTAAGAGGTCATTAGGGATCTAATTTTCTTTCTCTTATCTATATATTAACGACCCTAATATTGAAAGACTTTCATTGACAATTTACTGTAACACCAACAAGGTTGTTTTAAAAACTCTAAATCCATTCTGTTACCAAAACAGTTCAAATCTCAATTTACGAGTGGAATATAGGAGACTTCCTGTGGAATACAGGAAATTATGCAGGGCACATGGGCGGGCAATGAAAATTGTGGTCCACAAAGATATCGTCAAGTGCAAATCCATTGCGCGGTGAGTGACCTATGATTATTTTTATACAAAAACAAAATGTGTTACCCACTTCACCAGTTTGGGCCTGCCTGCGGTGTAATGAAAACAGTTTTTGCTTGCATAAACAAACTGAAGTTTATATCTCTGCCAGAGTAAATATTATGTTTAAGAACGTTTTGTTATTGCTGCTGTTGTGGTTGTTGCTGTTGAAACAGTGCATGTGGTTGTGTTTATTCATGGAAGTAGCCAAATATTGGTTTACCCACTTGACGAAAGATTAATCGATACAAAGGCAATTCCACTTCGAATATGGAAAGCCAAACATTTGTTGTTTTTGAAAATGCAATTACAAGTCCCATCCCGTCACTCGACTGCGTTTGCAAAAATATTACAAAATTTTTAATGATTTTAGAAAAAAGGATGTCTGCATAAAATATTTGAACGTAATTCTAATTGTTGAGGACAATACAATTAAAATGGATTAAAGACAAGTTAAACAGTGTCTGTCGGCTTAGCTGACAGATATAGATGTTCGATTATTTAAATATGTTTTGACTGCTGTTACAATCATTCGTTCCGAACAAATGGGTCAATATTATCCATTTCGTATCGAACCTAAATATATGTGATATAAATACTGCGACGTGCCAGGTTTGGACTATATTGATGGCTCCCTTCAATTTATATGAGATGTGTGATAATTTTTAGGAAATGTTAAAATGTGCGTGAGCTACGAGATATAGTCGACCGAAGTATTCCATTTTCACAATTCGTCTAATAGTGATAAAAAAAACTGGTATGGGTAAAATTACAAGAAAATCGAAGTCCGATCTCTACAATCTTTATAACAGATCTTGAGTTAATAGAAGTATTGATATGTGATAATTCTGAATGGAATCGGATATTAATATGGCGTTTTATGGATATTCAAAATTGCGACCCTTTTTGTGGGGAGGTACCAGAAGGAGTGGACTGATATATTCCATCTTCACACCAGGGTTAACAAAAAAATAATCTGAAGTGTGTCATTTGAAGGCAATAGAACTCTTAGATCACGTTTTATAATGCAGTGGACCAATATTGTCCATTTTCGCACCCGACCTGGCACTGACGCAAATAATAGGATTCGCAAAGTTGGAGCAAAATCGGATTATCCTTTCTCTTTCTATGCTGTTGCTCTGTTTCTTTTTAATTTCGACAATATTGCCCGATATTGCCATCTCCGGACTCGATCTAAGTTTGGCAATAATATGTCGATGTGTCATGTTTGGACCAAATCGGATACACCCTTCGAGAGTTATCGTGCGCACCAGCCAGGCACACAGACGGGCATCGCTAGATCAACTCCAAATATCCTGAAACGGATTTGGTCCATAGAGATCTAGGGTCTAAAACCGTCATTTCGACTAGGAACGTTTTCACCATATCAACTGATATATACCCTCCAGCCAGAATGACGTTTTACTACGCAATGCTTCCTCGCACATGTTCGTAAACGGATGGGTTTAAGGTAGGATATAATTCACTTTAGTGAATGGAGAACTTACAACAATATCTGGAAAGATAACTGAAGAAAGAACAAATGACTCCAATCTTATTGTGACATTCATGTTTGGGAACCAATTTTCCGCATAACAGACATACATCGACACCTACATTTTGCGTGTATGTTACACACAGAATCGCAAATTATTTAAAGACAAAATAAAATCATAGCATGTTTCATGGATATGATGTAGCCAAATATGCCTTCATTTCCCCCATTCAGTTTTGAGAACAGCCAAAAGGGGTCTTTTGTCTATCTGGCTCAGCGCCACATTTCATTTTGTGTCTGGGGTTGTTACTAAATTAAAAATAACGTCTTTCCAGCCATCTACTCCAAATGTTTTGTTTATTTTTCAGTGACCAATCGACATCCCTCGTCCTTCACACACCATGTAGGACGAGCGATGTAAATTGTATCGTTAACGCTTGGAAAATGATTTTTGTTTTTATTTTTAGTTACGGCTGGGTGCAGCATTCATCTTCGTGTCTCCTTTCATTTATTGCCCTTGTATTGACTTTCAGCCAGTGGTGCTTATATTTGTCCGGAAAAGTCTGGCAATGGGCAGACGAAAACAAAGCAGGATGACGATATGGTATTGCGAAAAAGGGAGTGTTTTAGAACTCTTTGGCGTAATTAAGTTAAAATAGAAGCTTATCTGGGTCAACTATCGCTTGAAATGTGGGAACGACACGACAGAATTAGCATTTATAGTCTTCAAAATAAATTGAACTGGATGTAATAGTGCGAATCTGAGCTAATTTCTAAATTGGGAGCGGCACATTAGAAATGAATTTGTTCATTTAGTAATGAATTTTCATCACACAATCAATATCAACATGCCGGACAAATAATAGTGCTTTATTTATTCTTGGGAATCTTAAGAAATTTTCCTCTCAAGCGGATGGAAATCAATTGTGAAGACATTGATGAAAAAAAAACTGCCATAGAGAAAAAACAAAAAAAAAAAATTGAATTAGGGTATATAAGTTAAAGTTCAACCAAAAACTTACGAATTTGGATCCTCCAGATTTTAGTATATACAACTATACGAAAAAAAAAATTAACTCAAGTCTATCTGTCCTAGAATTTCTTGTGGTGACGAAGTCGAAAAGTGTGTCCGTATTTTTGACTAGAAAAATAAATTTATGTCGGGGGTGTATTTTTATAGCCAACCTTTAACAGGAATTAAAGTAAATATTTTAACATAGAACTATGTTTGTTCTCCTGCATTTAATTTTTTTATCATAAAGACAAGTTTTCAATCGACACACATTATTGGCCTTTTCTTCTGATTCTAGCAAATTTGTTTGTCAAAAGTGTTAAAATTGAAAAAAAAATTGTATTTATGAAAGTTCTTGTACGTCTGCTAAAAATATAAACAAAAAATCACATTTTACTATCAAATAAACATTGTCCATTGAAATGTCCAGGTGCAGCTAAGTAAAAAAAAAAAAAAAAACAGCTACGGAAGTTGTTTTTTATCAGCAGTTAATGTGCAGCCAAGAACTAGGGGAGTAAGCGAAATAACTGCATGTGGGTTTAGACGAATATTGCGAAATTTCGGGATATGTTTCAAATACGTTTAATTTTATTTGAACGTAGTCAATTTATATGATTATATAGTCATTATTCTTGTCAAATGTCTGTCGGCGATTGTTAACTTTTCACTTTAATTATTATTTCTTATTTTATCATTATCATATTATGAAAATGTGTTATCTTTTTGGTAACAATCGATACTCGTTTGTAGAATTTGCAATAAATATGTACGAATGCATAAAATGTCCATCCTATTCGGGCTGAGTGTCAGCTCCCAAAACTGACGTGTTAAATTAACATACTATATCCATGGTATTGCTTGGTATTATAGCCGAACACTACCATGTCGTACAATCGAATCTCCTATCCCATGAATCACGATAAATCTAATCACACTGTCTACCTTAAATTAACCAACTTAACCGCACAGACGATATCAGTTAAGCCAAAAAAAAAGACAAAAATGTGTAACTATTTTGGTTGTAGACACAGCGATAAGTATGTATGTCTGTACGTGCGCCTTGCATTTATCAGTGAAGTGGAAGCTCTCGAATTAACCCCACTGGAGCACAGCCAGCTGGTTGTTTCCTCAATGAACAGCAGTAGTTGGCACTTAAAAGCTTATCAGTCAATTTGTAGATAATAGAGGTAACGTTTTGGCGATATTTTGTATTGGCAACGCAAACAATCGCGTACGGCTGAAACGCTTTCGCCGGGAAGAGGATTTTCTGTCGTGGAAAATGTACATGGAAGAATATGTTTACATATTGCAAACGAGTAAGGAAAGTACGGGAGAGACCAGAGCTACTCGTATTTAATGAACGTTATAATTGGAAATTTGAGCGAAGTGAATAATTCCAAGTACTATCCTTGTTGAATGAGTATTACAGCTTTTCTTATTCAACCAACTATCCAAATACACCAGGACTTTATTTCCATTTAAATAAAATTTGGAAATTCTTTCAAAAATATATACTTGTTTAAAAAAATCAAAAATTTACATTTTTCAATATTAAGTTTTTTAGAACCTCCATTATTATTTTTTCTTGATCAGCATAAAATTCCAAGTAAAGATAGATTTATGTATAGTCTGGCTAGAAGAATTGTTCATATAGGTCCACGCTTCCTATATCCCTCATACCAGTCAGCCAGATCCACCACTGAACAATTTCAACTTTAGGCGTAATAGGCAGGATAAAAAAAATAAAAATTTGAAATTATAAAACGTATTGCTCAGGGTGAGATAAAAAAATCTGCAACAAGGCCAAACGCCATCATTTTTACATTTTTTTTAAATTTAATGAAAGAAAGCTAAAATATGTCGGAAATAGCTTCAAATTTTAGAATGAGTTTAGATTTGTTTGAACGTTTAAATTGGGAATTTGAGCGAAGTGAATAATTCCAAGTACTATCCTTGTTGAATGATTATTACAGCTTTTCTTATTCAACCAACTACCCCAATACACCAGGACTTTATTTCCATTTAAATAAAATTTGAAAATTCTTTCAAAAATATAAACTTCTTTAAAAGAATCAAAAAATTACATTTTTCAATTTTAAGTTTTTTAGAACCTCCATTATTATTTTTTCTTGATCAGCATAAAATTCCAAGTAAAGATAGATTTATGTATAGTCTGGCTAGAAGAATTGTCCATGTAGGTCCACGCTTCCTATATCCCCCATACCAGTCAGCCAGATCCACGACTGAACAATTTCAACTTTAGGCGTAATAGGCAGGATAAAAAAAAATAAAAATTTGAAATTATAAAACGTATTGTTCAGGGTGAGATAAAAAAATCTGCAACAAGGCCAAACGCCATCATTTTTACATTTTTTTTAAATTTAATGAAAGAAAGCTAAAATATGTCGGAAATAGCTTCAAATTTTAGAATGAGTTTAGATTTGTTTGAATTGGTAACCTTTGGCACCAAATATGGCCTTCAACGGCCAATGAAACCGTTACACGCTGCCCGAATGTTGCTCTGCGGTATTTTGGCCCATTCCCGGCGAACCGCTTGCTTGAGGTGATCGAGACCTTGGTATTTTATAGTGCGAACCTTGCTTTCCAAAATACTCCAAACACAACATTCAAACGGATTGGTATCCGGAGACTTTGGTGGTCATTGTGCGATGGAAATGAAGCGAGGAAACTCATTTTGTAACCATTCTTGGGTCGCGTGTGCTGAGTACGATGGTGCTGAGTCCTGTGCCAATGTCCAGGGTCTGAGGCCAAAATGTTTGCGTGCCCAAGGCTTAAATACACCCTCCAGAATATTTTCGCGATAATATTCGGCGTTTATTCTGATACCACGGTCGATTAATACGAGCGACCCACACCATCACCATGGCCGGCGGTTGAGTTCTGATGGCCAACCGAAGCTGCACTTTTTCAGCTGATCTCTGTGGCAAGTAAACATGATCATTTTGTTTGTTTACAAACTGCTGGACAACGAATGTAAGTTCTTACACTTTTTGGAATTCCAATGGCTTTACACCTAGTTCATTTTTCAATATTTGCCGAATAAGTTCAGCTCACGAGCCTCCCGAGCGACGCGGGTTTCGATAAAGTCGCTTCTTTACATTTCGAACCATTTCTGCTGATGTTGCTGTTTTCTTCCGTCCACTTCCTTGACGTCGTTCTACGCTACCAGTATCAAGGTAACGAGCGATGGTACGAGACACAAAGGATTTATTCAGATTTAAATGCTGGAGTGCTTTAACGATAGCCAATTTTTTGTTTTCCAGCCAAATATAAAGAAATCACACAATCACGCTTGGATTCTATCGCGAATAACTTTTTTTCTGGAAAATTCTCACCAAAATGCTTTTGTACACTTGTAAACGATGCTGTCACTGGAATAATTTTAACAGCTGTTGGACTAGTGGAAATGCCAGCAGTCTGAAGTTGGTTGCAGTTTTTTCATCTCACCCTGTATATTTTTTATTTTAATTGCTGCACATCCGTAAGAAATTGTTCCATATTTACGGTCTTTTTTGAGTATTTGTATTCATAATTAAATTAAACAATTAAAAAAATTGACTTTTGACCAAAGGATTTGCACCTGACATCATGGTGCAATGTTTTGCTTATTGTAGTAAACTATCAGCTTGAGTCCACATAATAACGGTATCAGGCATTGGAATAATTCAGAAGCCTGTAAATATGCTACGAAAACACTTGTATTAAAAAAACGAACAAGCAGCTTGATGGTTTGGCCAATGGCAGTTTTTTAGTCACAATGGAAGTGCTATCATTAAGATTATGAAAACATTGGACGAAAGAGCCACGCTGTATTAAGGAAGCCTCCCATAGACACGGTTTAAATTTAGATTTGCTTCTACTGTGTCGGAAACATCGGTGACCACAAAATACTTGGAAAGAACAGCGCTGAATAGATAACCGTGGAGATAACATCAAAAACCCTTTTGTTGTGAATTTCAGTTTCAGTTTAAGCTGCTCGTTCATGCCGTTTTTTTTTGTTTTGTTTTGCCTTTCGGTAATGTGTGTTAAATGCAAATTACACACACACACACACACATACTTATATGAAAATGTTTACACGTCATTGATTTATTGATTATTATCAACCAGAATGAACAGTGAAAATCTGAAGATACAGATATCTATGGTGCGTATGTATGAGTAGTGGAATATGTGTGTGTTTGTGGTGTCTGGTAAATTGTAAAAATGGGAAAAGGCGAATGGTGTCAGGGATGTTTTACAACAAATTCTCGCTGATAAAATAGCCGTGGATTGGTTTGTTATGCAAAATACCTCGACATGTTTCCAAATCTTAATATATGCTGACTTGAAAACATTTGGAAGCAGATACCGGTAGGGGTTCAAAAGGTCCAATCAGTTGATGTCATCCCACTTCCATATTTGAAAGGAGACAAATGTTAGAATTTACACACATCACATATACGGAAAGTATTGTAAGTCTATAGGACTTTGGTCGAACTTTATATGAAACCAAACAAGAGTGGTTGCTAAAAGCTGGCTTTTTTAGAAGACATCTTATGTATTCATGCTTCCATCACAGCCAATGTTGACTTTTCAACCTTTTTGCGCTTAAAAGTATTCAGTTCTATCAAATATCAATATTAAAAAACAACTTTGTTGATATTGTATTGTGGTAGTTTAGTTCAATATTTTCTGTCAAATTTATGCGTACCCACAATTTGTGTGCCAAAAATAGCAGATATAATTCAATGATTAAAAAATAACAGATCGTGTCTACTCAAACACATGTGGACATATAATAATAAATATTCGTAAATAGAGAATTAGTTTAGTATGCATCTACAAAATTTATTGGACACTAAGTGCCATTTCAATTAATTCATTTTGGAGGAGCATGGCAGTTAAACTTGCCAGTATGGAACACTTAAGCATGACACCGACGAAGTAACATAAAAATTGGCTTGTGTCTATTGTACAGTACTAAGGAATCCAACCACACATTCATGAATTTTCTACACCTATTCCAAATATAATAAGTGCTACATGTTGTGCGCTTCCCTTTTGTCAAAATCTCTATATTCCTATATTTTTTTTTCTAGCCTGTAGTAACCTTTTAGCAATAATTTGATCGGTATTAATTATATAACATGACTATGTCCAGACATGGACCTATCCTGAGATTAATTTTATTTACATTGTGTTTTACACGCTACAAACCTCTGTACCAAAAATAATATCGATCACATGTCTATAAATAATTCTGACACACCTTCTTGAGCCAGTTGCACGGTGCAGTTGCCGTGGTGTCCGCCACATACGCTGGGTCCATATCTTCATTAAGTCTTCTTAATAAACACGGATAGCGAAATACATTTTTGTAATTGGTTTTCATTTCAGGTTATGAACAATTCGAAACTCTAACCCCAAATTCTCTACATCCTTTTTGCTTTTCTAAGCAGCAACTCGAACATTTTAGAAATTCGATACACCTTAAGTATAACATTTGAAAATCCCTGGCCTACATGACAAATAGTAAATTATGTCTCAAACCTCTTTGAAACTTTTCTTCCTGCAGGCCGATCCTTCGGGGGAAAACCTTTGTGCACCCCTGTTTTTTGGATTGTGTATACATCTCAGACAGAAAACGCTTCAGTTTCACAACATTCAGCTTGTTTCAAAGCACGCCTGTTCGTGCTGCCTGTGCATTGCTCTTCTTTATTTCCTCTTTTTATACGAAACGGAAATTGCTGAGGATAGGTAGTAGGAAATGTATGCTGCCATTGAGGTATCTGCTGATAACATTTGGGGATATTTGAGGGAACGTATACCAGTGGAACATGACAACAAGGTTATTTCGAAATTAAGGACAAAACGTAATAAAATCAAGGAAAGCAATTTGAGAAAAAAAGTTTCAGTCCCTGGTATTTAGGAGCAGTTGTTTGCTGTTGGATTTCTCAGTACAAGCTTGCTAATAGGTGTGCTTTCCGAGTGGAGGGAAAATGCAAAAATGTTTGCTTAATTTCCAATTGTGTCCTTGCCGTTTTTGTTAGGCTTAGGTTTTGTTGAAGATGGAAGTCGTCTTTCGCATTAGTGGGGGAAAGGAAGGTTTTCCTTCAAGTCATCTGCCTCTTTTACCACCATGTTTTTTTTCGGACATGAGTGATGTTTTAACACAATGCTGACATCAAATTTTCACTTTCCACCACATATTTGCGTAATTGGTTTCCTTTATGTCCCTGTTCACAGGTGTTCGCATCTCTCTCAAATTGTAAACAATCGTAAAAACTTATTAAATATATTATGGCGATGTTAAGAAATACAAACATATTCACCATCGTTGATGACGAAAATTCTTCTAAAAAACTTCCATTCAAAATATTTTCGAAGCATGAACAATGTGTGTGTATGACAAAACAAACAGATTGAAGCAATTTAAAAGAATAACTAAATCGGACTAATTCTCGTATATGATTCCAAGTTGTTGCAATCCATAGTTGTTATCAGATTCGGATTGGGTTATTTAGTACCATCTTGTTATTTAAAGTTTCCTTAGTGTAGCTTTAAAGAAGTCATTTCGGTGTAACTGACAACTCTCGTTCTTTTACTGGTTTTACCATTTAACCACTATTGCCCAACTTTAGATCTGTAGTTAAAACGAATAATGCAATGCTTTCCATTGTTAAGGAAACTGGGATGTAATTTGGAAGTAATAATTATTATTTATTAAAATGTTGTCCATGTGCGATATGTGAAGTTTGTGCGTGCATCGAAAACTGATTTAACATTTTACTCTAGAGTTACTATTACTCCTAATGTTTACCCTTTTTGTGGAGGTACAAAAAGTGGTGCGTCAATGTTTTCCATGACAGCTCCTGACATATGTTTGGCATAAATATTAGCACAAACCAAGTTTAGACTATCCCGGATACTCGTTTCGGTATATATTAGATACATGTATGACTTTTTTTGAAACTTTGTGGGTTATGTATCAAAAATAGTGGACCGATAAATTCCATTTTCACATTAGATCCAATATAGATAGAGCTATAAGAACGCATACAAATTTCAAGAAAAATTGACATCGATTTTCCTCATGCAGGTCCACGTCTTCGTATAGCCCACGTATAAAGTTCATCATTAAAACGATATTTTTGAAAAATGTAAAGTTCCTTCCAAATGGTTGAAAGTTCGGCCCGGCCCCGACATTAGCTGCTTTTTTACTTGTAGTATTCTATGAGGAAGGTATATGAATGAGTGCATCAATATTGCCAATTTTCCATCCTGACCTATTTCTTATCTAAATTGTTAGATGTTTGAACTAAATCGGGTAAACCTTCACTTATGTTCACACTTGCTCTAATATAAGTTTAGGCACATTTCGGCCGTACAAATGATCTATAGTTGTAAGGCTGTAGTTGTAAGGCTGGGGGTATAAAGAAGGATTGTTTTAGATTGCAAAGATTACTCAATGTGAATAATATTGTGGCAAATTAAGAATATGCTTTTCAATAATTTGCTCCATTTAGTCTAACATTAATTGGATAATTAGTTTGTGCTTGTTTTTATTGTTATTGCTGTAAAAATGTTAATTAACTTATGTTTTTTTTCTGTTTGGCTTTTCTTTTCAGATTTCATATAGAAAAGATTTGAGTCAGATCATATAATTTATGCAGCCCCAGACACAGATATTGCTGCTGCTGCTTACTTCAGTGCCTGCCACAAGTGATCGATTCATGCATCCAACCGACAATAGGACAACCCAAAGGCATTTGCACAATTGTTTCGCAACCACAAGCATATTTCAATATTGACACTGGCAGCGGATGTGTCGTAATGGTGTTGTATGAAAACAGAACACCGAACTGAGTCAAAAGCAGAGTCCGCGTTAAGCTAACTGTAAAGTTGGTTGGCTTGGTATTTCTGGGGCGCAACTGCCAGCGTTGCTATAAGAAGGTGCACGAAGGTGAGGCGATAAAGAACAGGGAACATGTTAAACACAGGCACATACGTATCAACTGGACCGGTGGAAGTATCGCAGTCTTTGCAGGACGGAGAAAAATTCATAAAATGGGATGATGTAAGTAAAATGGTCAACCTTATGGAAATCGTATCAATTGTTTCGGATTTAAAACCTGTAACGGTTTTGATATTAATTCAAATACAGAATACACACACACACTGAGATGAAATGTAATTTGTCCAGACTGCAGTAGTCTCAAAGTACATTATTTACGCATTACGAATTAATTTTCACTCCTTTTTAAGTTTACCTACTTCAAGTAAATATTCTTACATACACTCATTCACCTAACGAAATGATAAGAGGGAGAGATTCAATACACCTATTGATACGGTTAAATACATTGGCATATTTATAGGCGACCCCTACAAATTCATACAATGCATTAGCAAAAATTAAATCGAAATGTGCGACGAAATATGTTTGTATGTGAATGAGAAAAAAGAGCGGCAACCAAAGCGATCATTTGTGTCTAGTTTTTCTTAATACCTTCCAATTTTGAGAAGGTCCCTTGTCTTACTATTGTTTAACGTCGGAACTTTAAATTCGTGCTACCACTATTTGAAAGAGCCATTAAAATTTAACTTATTTGCTTTCTTTTGGTATCACTAACGTTAGCCTGGACATATTTGAGAAGAGAAATTAAGTCGATTGAATTGTTACGTTACCCTCACAAACAGTCAGAATGCCTTCGTAATATCAGATATGTATTCAACTTTTTATATTAAACATTCATGCATCATATACTTTTGAAATAAGTTAATATTATGCTACGAACTACAACTATTTCTTATCGCTTTTAACATGGAAAGTTATGAGAACTCCGAAGAATAGTATCGTATTCTAAACGAGCGTATTGCGAAGGTACATGAAGTCCATATCTTAATTTTTATATCCTGGGCCTAATATCTGGTTCGCCCTTTTACTTGTTGCGCCATAAAAATCACGGACATATAGAAAGATGTTATATGGAAAGATGTATGAGTGGTAAAAACTTCCATTATTTTTATTGTAGTTTAGTTTTATTCTAAGAATGAAGTGGTCCCAAATGTTTGTTTGAAGTCTTACATCTACGTAGCCAACAATTTGTCTTTGTTTGCCGACACCGAGTCTCGAACTCACAACCTTCAGTTTTGTAGTCGAGCTTTACTTATGCTTGGTAATAAGGAAAGTAGGTAGTTGGTATTTTTTTAAGGAATAGTCCATTATTCTTCAGCCCACCGACAATGAAAAAAGTAGTTTATTTGCATTGCCTTTCAATAGGGTATTCGTTGCATGCAGCTCATAAGTTTTATAGGGCACGGCAATTACACATGCTTTGGTAATCTACCGTCAATTGGAATAATATGAATATCTATTTTCTATATTATGTATCAAGTTAGGGAATAAACAGTACTTAGTTAAACACCTACAACAATAACAACAAGTGCTATGAACAATTCTGTTAGATTTTATGCGTATCAAATTACTTCTAAGGGCACTCATTGCATTAACGAAACCGTGTTAACTACGTTCACCAATACACAAACAGACCCTTGGGAAATAATGAAAAATTGGAAGGCGAGAACAAATCAAGGGCTAATTTTACATCAGCCAGGAGTGTATTTTTATTCCAATGTCTCAAAATTATTACAATTGTAACCCATTCCGTGACATACTTAATGTTATTATCCATTTTTAAGTGAAGTTATTTTTGATTATACCATCGATCCACGAAAGGTATGATGATACTTGGGTGTAGACCGACGGGTACCATGTCCAATCACAAGGTGTGTAACCCCACGACACAATGCCAACCAACTCCCTGCCTTCCTTTGTATCGATAATCAATGGACCGCCGGAGTCGCCATTGCATGCGCCATCAGTCAGACCCTCGGTATAAGTACAAATATTGCCTTGCGCTATTTTCGACGAGCTAGGCAATGCAGCTTTGCACTCAGAATAACCAATGATGTCCACATCCAATGTCTGCAGGACATTAGAAAGCGTACCGCTATTATCCCTTCCCCATCCATATAGCTTACCTCTGCCGATTTGTTCATATTTGCCAGATGGCAAATTGATCAACGAGACGGGAGCAGGATTAGCACGGGCCACAACGTTTAAGTCAAAAGGTTCCGAAATGTAAATGAGACCAATATCATAGGGACCGACGTTACCCTCGTACAATTCGTGAGGGAACATGTAGTGTTCACCAAAAATATAGCGGAGTTGGATGTTGGATTCATCGTCTCGAGCATGTAATCCGGCGATAGCTTGGATATAATGGTAGATTAAACAATGTGCTGCCGTCAGCACCCAATGTGGATTGATAATGGATCCAGCGCAGAAATGTTCACCCATGTACTTGAGCGAAACAATAAACGGAGCTTCGCCTTTCTTTGCCTGTTTGCCATTGATAATGCGACCCTCTGGGAATCCAGGCCGTGAAACCGATTCCAAGGTGCCTGCACTGGCGGTAGCCAACACAAGGCAAGCTAACACAATAACAACCTTCATTTCGATTATAAAGCAAAACTGACAATGATTTTGGTTCCTTTTATACCCAACCCGTTATCAGTTGCCGAAAGTACTTGGCTATTTAATATTTAGTGCCTCCGATGCTATCTACAGTATTCTATCGATTCCAAAAAAAATATATAAAATTAATACAAATATATAATAAATTAAAATCACTATTGAATATTTATCATCGCCATACGGTGAGGTTCCGCGAAAAGTACCTTCTCAATCAAAGAGGTTAAAAAATGGCAGAATAAAACCTATTTTCGATTAAAATTTGAAATTTATAATTTTGTTTCGTTTGCTATGTAGCGATCAACGTCATCAATTGTTTATATACATATCGCTATTTTACTCAAAGGGTTTAAATGTTGTCTACGAAGTTCTTTTATATTTATCCTTCTATTAAATATGTTTAATTAAATATATATCTGATATTGGAGAACTTAGGGAGTTACAGCTTCTTTACGTGGATTGTGACATAAATCAACAAAACAGTCTATTGAGTTGATGAATCATTTAAATACTTCAAACCATGCTTGATCTTACGCAGAAATTTGTGAAGTCCTTCCATATATGTGTCTATGTTGTTATACTACTTCTTGTAAAATTTCTTTCTTTTTTAAATTAGGGAAGTCGAATTTAACTCGATAACTTAAAATGCCTATTTTCTTGAAACTGAATTTTGTAAATGATGTCGAAGTTTGAGCAAATAAGCTATAAATACCTCATTTTATCAGATATGAAGAGATTTTTTTTTAATCTCAAGTTCATATTAATTTGCCACACAAAATTTCTCAAACTACCAGACGTTTGCCAGTGCAGTATTTTCGGTTTATCTGCATTTTTATCTGCTGTACTTTAGTTGTTACACCCTACAACACTATGTGGTGAGAGTATTATAAGTTTAATTGGGCCAAAGATTATGTAACACCTCGAAATATAGACCCCCCACATAGGAAAGTATATATGGATCTTCCTATCTCGCCGAGCTGAGTCGATCTAGCTATGTATGTATGTCCGTCCGTCTGTCGGTGTTAATTTGTAATCACTCTACAGGTCGCAATAATGACCCGATCTTCACGAAATTTAGAATGGAGGTGGGGCTAGAGCCGGAATAGAACCCTATTGCTTTTGAAGATGATCACATAATATATAAGGGTCGAAATGGACCAAAAATTGCAGTTACGGATATGTGTATATACAAAGAAAGGGATGTTACCTAGAATGCTTATATCTCAAGAATGGCTGGACCGATTTTGATAAATTTTGTCAATTCAGAATGCCCTCTTGGCGTAAAAGTATAAAATCTAAAAAAATCGCATAAGAAGATACCAATAATGATGTTAATATAGATTTTGTAGTATTTTGTGACCTTTTTCTATTTTTTCATATTTTTTATCGCATGCGATTTTTCAATTTGACTTATAATATTGAAGTGATTGTTTTGTAATATTTTTTTACTTTACAACACAGGTTGGGGATATTATATACAGTTTGCAATTATCGTCCGATCCTCAAGAAAATTTTCACAAGGGAAGGATTAGGGCTAATGCTGGGCAGTACTCCGTGACATAATTTCAAAAGCGAAATCTTCCGAAATGGATTTGGTCATAAGTGGGCTTGTTGTAGGGTTTCACATGGTCGGTCCCGCACGACTATAGCCGTTGCTTACTTGTTGGTTGCTAAAAACATTTTCGACAGTTCTTCTGTGATTTCCTATCAATTAATTGCATTTATATGTAAATTCTATATCTGAGTCCAATATCGGGACTCTTGCTCATTTAGTTGCAACTAAAGTGTACAAGCATTTATTTAAAAGCTAACATTTAACGCCCCCCAAAAGGGGCTTTTTGTGACATATGGCTGTCAATGAAATCGGACTTGTCTCTCGGCTTAAACTGGCTGCATAAATTTCACATGAATTGGTTTTTGGATCTTTCCAAAGGTAGAAATTTTATATTCTGGCCGAAAATCGGAAGACTTCTTAAACTTTTACATTAAACGTGGATACAACTTTGTGTTTTTAAATTATTTATGTAATAATATAACAAAGATATTTTTGTCAAGTCATTTCTCGGTGATGAACATGTTCTTCACTACTGCCACTTCTCCTGTCTCTTCTTGACGTGGTACCTACTGACTTTATTGTCAACTTGTGCAACTTTTCCACAAGGACTGTTAAGTTTTTAGTTTTGACTAGCATTTTTGTAATATTATTCTCAAGATATATCATAATTTTATAATAAACATGTTTTCACTTCCATTTATAGCAACGCAGACAATTTGTCCGCGGGTTATCAAAACCGTCTGGGATCTTTTCCGACTTAAGACATCAATAGTTTTTCTTTGACTCTAATTAAAAGCCTTCCGATTTCAATAATGATTTTTAAAAATTACTTCTTGCACTGTCAGCAGTCTTTTGACAAAATGTACTAAAAGATGGCGTCAACCAATGAACGTCACCTATCGAAAACCGAACCAAGCTAGGTATAAATAACGAAATAATAACGACAGGTATGTGGTGTCGATTCAACTGTTTTGGTAGCAATTTAGATAACCAGTGTATGTGTTTTATATACTGAAATACAATTAATAAAAAACAATCGATACGACATACTACAAATACATTTAAACATAGATGATAAGTTTAACCCTTTAATGCCACCAGTTCCATATAGTTTGTTTTTATATTCTATATAGTTATTGAACCGTGTATATGCCGTTTATTTATAGACCAAATACATTACCGTAATTAGCATTTATGGACGACTTAGTCTTAAATTGCCATGGACAAGGAAGCTAGACGTAATGGGCGAACTCAATAAAAGTTACATCTTCATTCCTGAATCTCTTGAAAATCTACGTTTCGATCGGACTTTAACTATGACCTGAACCAAAAAAAACATGTTAAAATATTTTTTTTGTTGGTTTCAGTCGCTAAATATTTTGGAACGTGACTAAATTTATAGGCGTCGCGACTCGGTCTCCGTGACTGGAGTTTGATAAGACTTTTCTTAACTAGATCGACTCAATGAGCGGAAAGGGGACGATCGGCACAATCATAAAAGTATAAAACTCTCGCTGAGTAAATTTCTTATAATTTCGGACAAACAAAATTCCAATCGTTTGCAATATCAAACTTTATCAATCCTCGATTTTATTTATTTATTTATTGGCGTGAGTTTTGATTTACACCTCTTGGCGCAGGGATTAACAGATCCTGATTAGAGTTCAGACGACTGGGATTGCAATTAAATGTAAAAAGTCGTTAGCCGATAACATTGCTTTTATGGCAGTGCAATAGGCCATTGAGTTTGCCATAAATGGTCATTTCTGAGCGCATGACAGTGCAATGTGGGCCAGTTCAATAAACAATGGATAGATAGCGTGGTCAGTATGAAGTGTTCTGACACTTTTCGCATTCACTTTGGGGTATATAAAGCCAACGGCATGAAACCGAAAGTCACAGTAAAACGTACAACTCAATCGAAATGAAGATCTTTCTTGCATTCGCTGCCTTGGCCATTGCGGGCGTTCATGCGGCCAGCTTAGACTCCATTGTCCAACCAGGATTCCCTGAAGGACGCATCATCAACGGCCAACCTGCGGCCAAGGGCGAAGCACCTTACATTGTGTCACTGAAGACCTCCTCGCACTTCTGTGCTGGCTCCATAATTGATCCACACTGGGTTCTGACTGCAGCCCATTGTTTGATCTACAACGACTTCCAAGTGGTTGCTGGATTGCATTTGCGCAGCGATGAGTCCGACGTCCAAGTTCGCCGCGTTAACGGAAAGCAAAACCTGTTCGCACATGAGCTGTATGGAGGCAATGTGGGTCCCAATGACATTGGTCTCATCTACATCGCCGAGGCTTTTGATTTGAATGCTTTGTCCCGTGATGGATCTGCTGCTGTGGCCAAGATTAGTTTGCCCTCAGGCAAATACGAACAGACCGGCAAAGGTAAGCTCTTCGGTTGGGGACGTGACAATTCCGGTGCCTTGCCCAACACCTTGCAGACTTTGGATGTGAACATCATTGGCTATTCCGAATGCAAAGCTGCTTTGCCCAACTCTGCCCCCGTAGATCCCGTCAATGTTTGCACCTATACTCAGGGCACCACCGATGGCGCCTGCAATGGCGACTCCGGCGGCCCCTTGATTATTAACACCGCCGAAGGCAGCGAAATCGTTGGTATCGTTTCATGGGGATACACTCCTTGTGCCACAACGAAATACCCATCGGTCTACACCCAAGTATCTTCGTACCTATCGTGGATTGCAACAACAATTCAAAACAATTCCAAATAAATGATTGTTCCCTGATGCAAAATAATCAAAATAAAGTTAACCAGCATTCAAAAATCTTTATTGAATTTTAACTTGCAGGCGTTTGCTTGGTTTTAAACTCACAAAAATATCTCAAAAAGGAAGCAATCTTTCCCGACAGAATTTTAGAATGACTTGTTCTGGCAAAAGTTGCCCAATTTCAAAAGGCTTTCTTTCAGACAGTCTGTTGGAAGGACAAGGCTATAAATGACATACAATTTATCGGTGATCATGAATGTATATACTTTTTGGGGATATTTCAAGATGCCAGAACTCGAGGCAATTTTTAACTTTTATCTTACCAAGTAAAGAGTATCGACGACACGGTGGTCGTTGGCTCGAATCTTTGTGTTAGCAAAGAAATAAAAAAGAAAGTATGAAAAGTTTGGCAACACCCCATACACGCCGTTAAACAACAATAAATGCTCGTTGCAATGCTTGAGTGAATGGTGTACCCAACTGCCGATAAGAAGATCGCCAGTTCAACCCCACCATCAGGGGTGAATTAAACGAAAACCTAACTCGTGTGTTCTGAAAATTGAACGGGTGCATTTTTACACTTTTTTTGTTGACCCTCGATGACAGTTTGGTACGTAATGTCAAAATGTGAGATTTCTTACTGGGGTGCTCTCTTTTGTCGTGGGAGTATGAGGGCTGTTCTTTCCTTTGGCTCTGCGTTCCTTTGTTTTGCTTATAAGTATGCTGTTTTTGTACATGCTCAAAGTAATTTTTTCTGTTTTCGAAAAACTTCGGCATTAACTACATCTGCGGCTCTCCTTATTATCGGCTGAGTATGAAAAATATTGTCGATTTCACATCTGACTTGAGTCTGATATAAATATTACGACGTGTCAGATTGGACTATATCGACAACCTTCTCCAATTTATATGAGGTATATGTATATTTTGTTATTTAGAAAATTTTGAAGGAGTGCCTAATAAATCGAAGCTTGATTCAAAATATTATGATATACCTAAATTATACGATATTGGATACTCCCACCAAGATACGCGGACAAATGGACAGACACCGCTAGATCGACTCCTACAACCGTTATTTCGTCAAGGTACATTTTGTTCGCATCAAATGATAATTGGATTCCCCTTTGTAAACTATATGACTGAGGGTATAAAAACCAAATTCAAATTTGTTGGATTGATTTCTACCATCTGACAGGAAACAACATCCCAAAGTTCCAAAACTAACTTCGTATCGAAACATTGTTTGCGTAGTAGCGCTCTGCATTCGAAGTTCATATCTGTAATAAAAAGCAAATTATCATAACTTGATATTGCAATCAGCCATCGCCTTTATTAATTTATGGCTGACATATTTTGATTTACGATTTGTTGTTGCTTGGCAATACGGCAGATTATGATTAGACCTCGCCGGCCAGTTTATGAACGCAATTAAGCAATATTTGGTAGAACGTTTAACAGATAGTTTGTGCCGTTCTGGATGCGAGAGGAAAGGCAACTAAAGTTGGTGAAGGTTTGGACAAACAAATGTTAACGGATAATAACGAAGCAATCAAATGCGTAGCTAAATTATGAAACAAAACATATGCGACACTGTTTTTTGTTGTAGGTGGGCATTCAGGAAACATTAGATTGCTGTTGTTTAGAACTATATGAAAACAGATAAGTGAAAATAGATGACCTATCCATTGTTAAAATCAAAGTGTCCCATATATATATTCAATCATAGGTGATGCAAAGTATCTTTTATTTGCGCCGTGAGTGCATTGCTCGACTGTTTCTAGTCCAATGTTATATTCGTTGAAAAATGAAAGCACTTTAACTTGGAAAATTTGCTGTAGGTGAAGTATGGTTTATCTACTTTGACACACTATCGTGCCAACACAATTGATTTCAATCAGTATTCTATTTCACTATCAATTTTATTTACAATTTTCTAGTTTGGCACACTTTCCAATCGATTATCTTCAGATGTCTGCAATTAAAAATGAAACACAAACAGTTTGTTTGCAGTGGACAAGTGGTTGAGATGATTTGGCACGGAAAAAGATTAGAAGGACGAACCCTATTGAAATTCATGATAATCGGTCCAACTTTAGATTTAGAGGTGTTACCAGAGGTCTCTAATGAATATGATGAATGGGTTTGGTCACACTTAGAGGAAATCGAATCGAACTCAGGCAGTCGGTGAGATGTAACATGTTTATTCGTGTTGCTCACATGAATTAATCGAAGACCTGCATTCGCAATCAAACAACACACATGAGTGATTTGTTTACGAACTATTGTTGAATTGTTCTTAACGGGGCGGTTTGATTCATCCTTTTAAAGTGAGTGATTGATTAAAACACCGAAGATCGAATCTGAACGATATTATGATTTTAGTTTTACTAGGCGTATCATAACAAAAAACAGTCCCCATGAATAAATTGGTACAAATTGTATTTAATAAACAGAACTTTTTAATTTTTTATTTGGGTTTTTTGGTATATTCGACTTTAGTGATTTATTTCTAAAAACGAAATCACTATTTAAATATTTATTTTATTATAAAATATCGGTGAAGATTTTTCGCCTGAAAACGTTGACCTTTTTGTTTGCCAGGCAATGTATAGTTTCTACTTGCAAGACTTTCGGTTGAACTTTTTCTTGGCGGAAAAAGCAATGGTGCTGATCAAACTCGATGGAAAGAAACAAATCACAGTTGTGATTGCCCATTTCAATTCATGTCTTCGATCAACTCATTTTGCTTAACAAATCAAACTCTCTCAAACACTCAACTTTGATTACAACTGAATTGATTCAAGCTGCGTGTTCGATTCAATCCGAGGATGAGGAAATGATCACTTGACTCGGATCAAACCAAACCACTGCATCAACAAAAATCATGCAAGATATGAGGTATGATTGAATTATTCATTATTTGTGCACCAAATGTGTGAATTTCGGTACATAAAATCGAATTCAGCCTAGAAGCAAGTACGTCAAATTTGCTTCAGACATAGTCATAGCTCCAATATATGCTTCTCACAATCATAACAAGCACTCTATATGTACGATCTATAGGTACTTCAGGTCACATAATAGATAAACAAGCCCCGTTAAATTTAGTAGAAATCGATTAAGATTAATATATCGTTTCCATACGTTGCTTTCATCCGATTTTAAATTTAATCCGCTCTGAGGCGGTAACAGACAGTCCATAAGGATCATAACTGGTATGACCTACTTCACATAAATTTCTGTTATAAGCGCTTATTAGTTACAGGAATCTCTACCAAATATGCAGAGGTGGGTTATGGTACCGTAAAGTGTGCCCCGCCAGAGTTTTATCCTTTCTTTACGGGAAATTTTTTATGTGATTCACGCTAATCTCTAAGTTAGTCAAAAGGAACCCATTTCCCGAAACATTTCATTGTCTGACCAAGGTTTTTTACTACTTGTTTTAGGAGAGTATTGATATCGGGCTAAAATTCTGGAGCAAATATTCAAATGAGAGCCGCTGTGAAGAATGCAAATAAATAAAACAAGTTTGATTGATTTAATAATGTTCGTATGAAGAAATTGCAATGCGTTCCTTTATTGATTTTTAGTGGAGGACATAGTAGGCGCTTTGGATCTTGGCAACCCAATCAATGTAGGCAGAAACACGGGTGTAAATGGAAGGCATGTTAGCCAAGCCGCAGGGGATATAGCCCCATGAAACAATGCCAATCAATTCGGAGGGAGCGCCTTCGTGTTCAACAACCAATGGGCCGCCAGAGTCGCCATTGCAAGCAGAGATGCTTTGTTGCAAGGAGTCGGAACAGACGTTGGTCTCGTGCAATGGGGCGTTTTCGGGCAAAACCTCCTTGCAGGTTTCATACTCAACAATTTGTGTTTCGACGGTTTGCAAAGTTTTGGCAGCGGTGAGGACGTAGGATTTAGGTTGACCCCAGCCATACAAATGGGTTTCGCCAGAGTGGATTTCTTCGACAGCAGGCAGAGCAGCCGGTTGAACCCAGGAATTGAATTCGAAGGGAACGGACACGTGCAAAATGGCAATATCGTAGGGACCAACTCCACCGCTGTAGTTTTCATGTACCTTACCAAAGTCGACTTCACGGGACTGGGTCTTCTCGTTGACATCGCTACGAACATGCAACCCGGCAATAACACCCATGCCAACGGGGTCACTAATGCAGTGAGCAGCAGTCAAGATCCATTCCTTGGAGATGATGGTGCCGCCGCAGATGTGCGAGTGCTTAGTAGTCCTGCTCAAGGAGACAATATAGGGGGCGGAGTGTTCCACGGCATCTTGGCCCTTGATGATGTAGCCAGTGGCGAAGCTGGGGATCAACTTTTGGGCAATGTCGGAAATGCTGCCTGCTTGGGCGCAAGCCACCAAAAGAGCGACAACTACTAAAACCTTCATGTTGACAACGGGTACTGGTTATTGCAGCCCAAACTGAACCTATTTATATTGGCAATTCAATTTAATCGAAATTGCCGATTTGAATGATTTATAAGGCCCGATGCCTGCAAGAGCTGCGACCTTATCGCCTCAGTCAAAGTTTAATCCAATCTACTCTAGTTAATCAACATATTATTTCGGGAGCTATAAACTGCTGTTATCGTAGAGTGTTTTTGTTTCAAATGGGAAAAACGTCAATCGATTAAAGATTTACTTGGCTATGTTGACGGAGGAAATCCCGAATGGGCTATAGACTGTTAAGTGTACCGGGACATTTTGCACTTGTAACCTTTCGAAATTGTAAAGTGTGGGCAATAGAATTGGTGCCCTGATACCCATAAATTGTCCTTATCTTTCAATCTTATATACGAACTTTACATTTCCTGCCAGTGATGCACCTATACCTAATTATTAGCCATTGAATCAGACCAATTTTACCTCCACATATAGTTATATCAATCAAAAAAAAAAAAAAAAATGTTTCATCACGAAATTCCAGCAAATGATCTGAATCTTTATAAGACAAAAAACCAGGGAACTGATGAGGATTGGTGGCTCTTTCCGAAACCTGAAATACCTGCACTCCACTAATAAATCTTGATTTGTTGTGTCTGAGGCTGAGTTTACTTATTTTAAATTTTATGCAACAATTTGTAAATCTAAATGTTGATATTTTGTGGAGGAGTTACCAGAATGTATTCCATCTTCACACCAGACCATGTGTTAGTATAAATATAGTAATGTGTGAAAACTTCATACATTTAATTTGACTTGAGGTCATCTTCGGAGAAATAAAATAAGTATCAAAAATAAAATCCCTCGCAAACGAAAAAATTATACAAGCCAACTACATATGTACCTGTACTTTTTGAGCGATTCAGCAATTCTAATATTTATAATAAGGACAAGTATCAATTAGCCTTTAAATCTAAGAACAATTTCAAATTTTTATTTAGCAAAATTATTTAGCAAAACAAAATCGAAATTAAAAATAAGATAAGTGCAATGTTATCTTATGCTAGATAAACTGTGCCAAAAGTTATATGTTGGTACAACTAAAAGTGAATTTAAGACTAGACTATCTGGACATAAGTCAGATCAAAAAACGTAAAAACCACTAGAACAAAAAACGGCGCTTGCGGCACGTTCCACGATGACTGGCCATAAACCAAATTTCAAAGACGTTGAAATACTGACACAAGAAAATAATTATAAAAGGCGTTTTACCCTAGAAATGTTACATATTATAAACAGATCAACTGATGTTAGAATGAGTTGTAAGACTGATACTGACCCATTTATAGGAACTTAGTTCAAAAACATAGTTTAGCATAGACGGTGAAACAAGACTGTTGCTTTTCTCAATAAAAGTAAATGATAAAAATCAAAATAATAAAAATAAAACACTGATGTTTCCATAGACCTCAAGCCAAATGAAAGCTATAAAGAATTCATATGCAACAGGTCAACAATGAAAAACAACAACATGTAAGAAATTTTAAAAGCATTGGATTTAATGAGCGTTATGGTTATTTTAAATTTTGACCCGTCATAGGGAGGTAACCGAAAGAAAGGACTGATGTTGCACATTACCAGATTCGACTTAAGTTTGGTGAAAATACTACAACGTAGGTATGGTTCGGACTACATCGGATATTCCAAAAACGGATTTCATTCAAAAGAGACCTAGCGTTATTTCGCCGTTATTTCGATACGGCACATTTTGGCCGTATCAAAGGATAAATGTATAAGGTATATAATTTTTTAAACACAAACATAATTGAAATAAGCTCAAGAACTAGTTTTTAGAAACAGTTTTTAAAATTATGCATATTTGTCTGCTTATTGATGTTTTACTCATGACAGAGAATAAAAGACCGCATACTTGCCCATCCAATCTCTGTGGCCAGAAGGCTGAGGATATAAAAATAATTGCAAAGTACACTCTGTCTCATTCATTGCAATTTGTTAACATAGGCGAATTAATAATATTTAAATAATACTTTATAGTTCAAAGTTCTACTTCTAAGTATAAATATGTTTGCATGTTAACGAATTGTTTGTTTTTTATAAGTCTTCATGAACTTAACTGCATATGCGATACAAAGACAAAATATTGGTCAGAGATCCTTCATTAAATCTACCGATCTTCATTAATCGGCGACGTATAAGTTGAGCATTCGTTTCCGGCTATGCGTTATAAATTGTAAGAGTTCTAAATCAACTATGAACCGATCGCCGATTTGCTCATAAAGTTCGATATAGAAGACTATGGCCTTGAGGAATATTGAACTGAATCGATCTAGAAACGTGTGTGTCGGTTTGTGTATACCTTTTAACAATTTTATGGGGGCTTCATAGAATGGATTATATACAAATGTTGACTTCCATCTCTTGTAGAATGCTAATGAGGTGAGGGAAATATACGCACGGCAAGCGATATACTTTTAGAAGGTCAAGGGCTGAGGACCTGAATGGCTAACTAGCGAAATAAGAATTGGTCGATACCAACATCATTCCATTGTCAGGTAATGAATTGACCCGTTTATAGATTATAAATAAATTCGATTGTCGCAAGAACAAGGTTGATTTTTTAAGTCGTGTATTTTTGAAAGAATAAGAAAGTTATTTCTTAGCCCAATCGCTGTCATCTGTATTATTACCCCATCGCTTCCACGCTTTCTGTTTCAGTCACATGCCATTTTTGTAGTTAGTCTTAGTTTTCCTTCTATTAAACCGACTATTACAATTTTTGTTATAAAAGGGAATTGTTTTGAATATTTCATGGGGAGGACCTCCACAATCAAAAATAAAACGAGTTCTATAATTATTGGTGGTTCTTTTCGATATTTCCCTGCTATGCTAATTGATTAGGACTGCCACATTAATGTTAATGAAAAAAAGTTTTTTTTTAAGAAAAAGTTCAACAACACTGGAATTCAACCTGACTTGAAATATCAACTAAATTGTTTTTGTTTTAGATTCTAAGAGGATTTAGACATTTGAGTAGGTTGAGTATTTCGAGCTCCAAATATGTATGCATTTTTTATACCCTCAGTCATATGGCTACAGAGGGTATATATCCGCCCGTCTGTCTGTCTTGGCTGGTGCGCACATTATCTGCCCACACTATCAAGTACCTCCCCACAAAGGGTTAAAATTTGGAATAATTTTAACTCTTATAAAATGTGAAATAAGAGTCCGATTTTTTCACACGTCCCAATAATTCTATCAACACAAGATATGATGTGAAAATTGAATATATCGGTCCACTCTATCAAGTAACTCGCCCACAAAGGGTCCACATTTTGAAATCATGATGCTCATAAAACGCGAAATGAGCATCCGATGCTCTTTAAATTTTACACATCTTAATATTTTTACGAACACAAGATCTGGTGTAAAGATGGGATATACCGAAACACTTATTCTTGTACCTCCCCCACAAAGGGTCCAAGTTTTGTATATTTATATACCTTATAAAAAATAGTGTTGAGAAAACCTATTTAAAAGTTTAAATTTTTCATCAATGTTTTCATTTAAAAATAGATATAACTTACCTTAAACTGGTCTGGTAGCCAATGCCAACATATTCAAATATGAATTTAGATACGGTTGTCAACATAATTAGGTGCCTTTTTTATGTTCTTAAATGCACTTAATGGGTATGCTGAACCCAAAAGTTTATACACAGTCCAGAGATAGGCACTTCCGTAAATGTTCTGCTACTTCTCTGCATTTTCATACAAATACATTTTACAACCGTATGCACTGATATTTACCTCTTCCTCCCTCTCTTGTCCACTGTTAATATTTTACGACAATTCCTTTCATTTCGGTGTGTCACCTACCTCATCGACTTTTGTATCGGCGTGTGCGAATCAATGCCAACGCGTGCCACTCGTGTTGCAGGATCTGTAGAGCTAACAACTATGTATCAACTACCGCGATGAATAACTGCTTATGCCAAGGACAACAGAAGGTCAGTAAAAAATAAACCTGTGTGTGTATTATGACCACCGTGTATTTATTCAGGCCGATGGTTGGAAGGTCCATTGTTTGAAGTGAAGCTTGTGAAACGCATTGTTCTTTTTTAGTTGTTCCACTGGAGGGGGCCGATAAAATATAGGAAAGGCACTGAAGTGGACAAAAGCAATTTATTGGTTACTCAATAAAACTACCCTTCCATCATGGTAATAAATGAAAAAAGGAATTCATGCTATTTAAAAATAAATGCCATTAAGGAAATACGGTGTAACTTTAATAGGTTCGACTGAATTCTCGACATTGGAAATAAAGAGATTTAATAGCATTAGGGAAATCCGATAGATACCATAGCAGCAAAGTTTATAGTACTCGTGTCGTACATATTTGATTTAGAAAATATATGTATAAGAGTAGGTGATCGACGGTTTTCTCCTACTGTTCGATTCGGCAACTGCAGCAGTTCTCATGATTATTGGCTATTGGTCAGTTATCAAGCTATCAAAGTGAGAACCAAACTTGCACGAAATTCCTAGTCGAATCCGAATTAACCCTATACGGCCAATATGTGCCGCACCTATGTCTGGCTCGATTCTGTCCTAACTTGGTACACATTAATATGATCTTCCGATATCTTGCCCATAAAGGCTTTACATTTTGCAAAAAAATGAGTTAAAAATCTTGTTGGATGTAGCACTCGATATAGTTTAAATTGAGCACAACGCAATATTTATATCAAACTTAGGGCTGATATCTCCCGAACAAAGAATATACATAATTATATTGACATACGCTGAGGGTACATGTCTCCCGACAACTCGACCTATTCTTTCTCAGCTTTTTATACCCAAAAATTTCACTAGTGTAGGATGGAAAATCCCTGATGTTCATTTTCAATACATTGAATTGAAACGACAGCTATATGTGCACCTTGAAGATAAGCCCTTTATGTGGTCTATGAGTGTGGCTATAAATTTCCGTCTTCTGTTAGCGATAAATTTGGAATTCTAATCATTGGCAGCCGTCGGCTAAACACTTAGTTGGAAAGAGAGTCGAATGTTTTGGTAAGAGTTCTAAAACTCTTTCTTCTCTTTCTCTTTTCTAAAGCAGTGCGAAGGCCGGCCGTAGCTATAAAATGACCCTTCCTGATAACGGAACCATTTCAGTTTCCATTTGAGTTTGGTAGGCGTGGGTGTTAAAATGAAAGCCTTCGCTTTGGTGGTTTTGTTCGCTGCGGTAGCCTGTGCTACTCCTTCTATTGCCAGTTTGGGAAAGCTGTTGCACGACCGTCTAACTGGCCCCGCCGTTGACATCAACCCCTTCATTATTGATGGTGAGAATGCCGCTGAGAAATCTGCCCCGTATCTGGTTTCATTGAGCGCATCCAAATTGGTAGCTGCTCATAGTTGCGCTGGTGCCATCATTGGCAAGGAATGGGTTTTAACTGCTGCTCATTGCGTCAACGAGTTGAACCAGTTAGCTGGTAGCGCTGTCGGTCTAACCGTCTACGCCGGTTTGACCGATCGCAGCAATGAGGATAAGGCTCAAATCCGCACCATTGATTTTGCCTTCAACCACAAGCAGTTTACCGGCGCCGAAGGTTCCGACGATATTGCATTGTTGCACGTTACACCTGCTTTTGAGTTCGGAGTCAATGTGAAAGCTGCTGCTTTGCCCTACAGACAGGAACAATTCGATGGTCAATCTTCTGCCAACTACGGCTGGGGCTTGGACGACGCTGAGGGCACCATGTATGTTAAAGATTTGAAGGTTGCTAAGTCCGATGTTTTGTCTGCTGCAGAGTGCCAGGAAGCTCTTCCCTCGGATGCACCCGTCAGCTCAAAGCAAATTTGCGTCAGAGTAGCTGCCTGCTACGGTGATGGCGGTTCTCCTTTGGTGGTTGAACGCGAAGGTAACGTCGCTGAATTAGTTGGTATCACATCCTGGGGTTACATGCCATGTGGCTACAACAACCGTCCCACTGTTTACACCGCCGTCTCGGAATATGTCGACTGGATAAATGAGGTTCAATGGGCCTACTATGTACTTAATTAAGTCCATTAAAATAAAATGACGAATGCGGTAAATCCGCAAAACAAATCAAATTAATTCTTATCTGCTGTAGTTTCCTTTCTTTCCACCTTCTGATTTACTGCGCGTCACTAATTAATTTACCGCCTGAATTGAGTGGCGATTTGTATCGGGTGCAGGTGAAGTTATCAGAATTGACTGGGTCCTGATAAGACTTTTATTATTTATTAGATTTCGCATTCAAGGGGATTATGGAATGGCAGCCACAATACATTGAGAAAAGAATATTCCAAATTGGAAATAGTTGTCATGTTAGGGTCATTTGACCAACCTTCGAACCGTATCAAAAGCAGAGTAGTTCTCTAGCTATTGAATGAGAACAAATCGAACTCCATAGGGATACTGAAAGGCATGCAGGGAAGCTTTGTGGCCCTAAATGGATACTTTTCTGAATTTTTTGAACATTTTACACGGCAAAGTTATTTTTATGCCTTTTGTACCCAAATAATTGACAAAACTAGCTGACCCGGCAAACGTTGTCTTGCCTTATATTCTTTTCATGGATATACTTGCCATACAATTAAGTTATTTTATAAAGTAGAATAATTATAGAATTGCCAGAAAGTAGTCAGCTGTAGTCATATGTAAAATAGTCATCAAAAGCAACTCCATTCAAATCAACAATTTGCGCACTCATACTTAAGTGTGATGTAGATATGCACATATCCATTGATCGATTACAGATACAGTCTCCGAATTTTGAATGCGTAACTGAATTTGGTCACCATTTGCATGAATTATAGTCTTCAAAGGGGCAATGAAACCGTCACACGCTGTCCGAATGTTGCTCTGCGGTATTTTGGCCCATTCCCGGCGAATCACTTGCTTGAGGTGACATCGACACTTTGCTATTTTTTAGTGCCAACCTTGTTTTCCAAAATACTCCAGACACAATAGTCCAACGGATTGGTATCCGGCGATTTTGGTGACTATTGTGCGCTGGAAATGAAGTGAGGAACCTTATTTTTTCTTGGTTGACCCGTGCTGAGTCCTGTTGGAATGTCCAAGGTCTGCGGCTAAAATGTTTGCGTGCCCAAGGCTTTAATACACCCTCCAGAATATTTTCGCGATAATATTCGGCATTTATTCTGATGACACTGTCGATTATTACGAGCGCAAAGCGACCTTCGGCTGTTATGGCGGCTTACACCTTCACCATGGCCGGAGCTTGAGTTCTGGTGGCCAACTGAAGGTGCACATTTCTTTGGCAACTAAACTCGATCATTTTGTTTGTTCACAAACTGCTGGACAGCGAATTTGGTTCAGCTCATTACTTTCGGCCAAGCGCAGCAACTTTTAGCTCTTTTAAGTCTCTTTTCTTTCTGTTGCGTTGTAAGTTCTTGCGCTTTTTGGAATTTCAATGGCTTTACCCCGAGCTCATTTTTGAAAATTCGCCAAATGGAATATTGCGATACGTTCAGCTCACCATTTCTGCTGATGTTGCTGTTTTCTTCCGTCCACTTCCTTGACGTTGGGCTACGCTACTAGTATCACAGTAACAAGCGATGGTACGAGACACAAAAGATCTATTCAAATTTAAATGCTGGAGTGCTCTAACCATAGCCACTTGTAGTTTTCCAGCCAAATGTAAAGAAATCACAATATCACGCTTGAATTCCATCACGAATAACTTTTTTTCTGGATAATTCTCACCAAAATGCTTTTGTACGCTTGTAAACAATATAATGAGCTGTCACTGGAATAATTTTACCAGCTGTCGGACGAGTGGCTTTGAAATGACAGCAGACTGAAGTTGGTTGCAGTTTTTTCATATGCCTCTGTATTTGATGTACCAAATACGCTATGTACCTCAAATTTCAATGAAATATGGAAGGTGTGATGGAATTTGGTGTGAAAGTAAATTTTGTCCAACTATATTGAAATCAGTTCAGATCAGGACATGATTTCATTAAGAAGCATTGAAAAACTAAATTTTAGTTGAGAATACGATTATTACGGGGAAGTATGTTGCTACCTCGAATTCACTAATTGCGACAGAAATGCCACTCAACTGTAAAAGATTGCAGTTTCCTGCATTTGCTATGAAATTAATAAATCCGAAGGACAAACCCTTTGTGTATGCGGACAAAATTTGGCATGTTTTTATTTTTTTAACCAACAAATATTCGTATATAAAATTTTAAATGCATATAAAATCAAAGCGAACCGGGTTCAGCTAGTTACTCTGTAGAAAATTACAATAATGATGAATGAATGAATTTTAAAGCTAGAAAAATTTTATTTTTGTAATAATTTTGTTTAAATTTCAGAAGGCCATGGGAAAACATAAAAACTTAAGAAAAAATAAGGTTTAGAGGTCGTATCTACTTACAAATCAACTTACTAACCCATTATTTTTACAAGAGCATGTCTGCCGAAATAAGTAGATTATTACGTCGGCAAATTAGAAGAAAAAATATGTGTTTTCCGTTTAAATCCACGTTTTTATACTTTTGTTTTTTTTTTCGCTGCTGGTATTGTATTTGTAGTTAAGTACACTACACACTGTGCCACTGTTGCGAACATAAAGGGTTGTCGAGTTCAAAATATAAATTTTTTGCATTACCAGTTATTGGGAGTTTCAGCTCATACAGCGGCCTGGGTACGTTCACTATTCCGCAAATATGAGCAATTTTAATAGCGTTGGAAGGACGAATTATTTGACTAAAAATTCCTCATTCTATTGATCAGGCTGAAGACACGTCATATTAAAGCTATTCTAGAGTAAAGTTAGATGTAGACGATTTTCCAAAAGTGTGTAGATTTTCTAGCTAAAAATATACATAAATCCGGTCATATTTCAAAAACATAGGATTGAGCTTAGTTTTTTTTTTTATTGCAAAGATTATTTCACAAAATATATTTGTTGACTTTGCAACAAGAAATCATTCCCCTTTTGTGACATACAATATAGTAGAAGTTTTCTTACGAGCAAAGCTGTAATTTTTGTCAGCGTATCAATGTTTTATAATGCTGGCATTAACGCAAGTTCTGCTTAAACACAAGATAAACACACACAGCAATTGTCTATAGATATTTACTTCTATGGCGGAAGATTATTATGTTCACAAGCATATCCTTGAGTTTACAAGTTCTCCCCTTTCCGATACTAGCCTTGGCGACAAGAAAAAAACATAATCTAGTTTTTCATTGCTACATTAGTGGATGGTTTGTTTATTTCTCCCTCAGCTATGTTTTTTTTTTTTTGCTGACATATGATATACATGGAAATGATCTGCATTTGCATTATGGAGACTTCTATCATATTCACAAAATATGCATGATTAATGAGCAGCACGAATTTACATATATTTGAAAGGACATTGACATAAAGCTGTTGCGTGTTCTTAAAATTTCTCTACCTAATTTTGAGAAGGGGCTCCATTCTCCATTATAAGTCCAAAACAATGCCAATTTTTGTTATAACAAGTCCCCTATTTCTGTCTTTCAGGATTCGTGTCAAGGAACCCCCGTTACTATGCGGGTCGACCCTGGCGGTTTCTTTCTTTACTGGGTGGATCAAAATAACGAAATGGATATGCTTGATATTGCCGCAATAAGAGATGTTAGAACAGGACAATATGCAAAGAAACCAAAGGTAAGTAGAAATTTTTACACCCTCAACCACAATATGATAAGGATATTATGTTGGTCATTCCTCGAAATATCCAGTGTAGACCCGACGGTAAATGTATATATTCTTGATTAGCATATAATTCTATGTCTATTTAGCAAAATCCGTCCGTCTGTGTGAAGCTAAGGTCAGAAGGGTTTTTGGTATTTCAAATTGTTTCAAATTTAGTATTTTTTAGTATTTGTGAAAGAAAATCTCTTATATTGGTCCACGTTTTCGTATAGCCGCCATATAACTGTATCTTCTTGTATTTGTTATTTTATTTTATTTTATTTTATTTTAGCCACATTGTTCATCGGCGTCATCTTACTTACACAAACCGCCCCACCCCGTCGGTAACTCCCGATATTCGGTATTTCGATGGTTTGTGTAACATCAAAAACAAATTTGGTATTTTTAGTTTGTTATGACACCTAATTATACAGATTTTCATTTCGATATAGACCCGTATAAGAGTATTTTTAACGGAATCTGTTGTAATTTGGTGTTGCAAATTCCTAATAACAATAATAATTCGTAACCACCTCTTAAATACAAGATCTCGGCAGTTGTAGACATATTTTGTGTGTATTAAAAGTCCGGCAGGTCGAACTTAACTGCGTTTTTACTTGTTTAAATTTACTTGTGCGATGTGGAAAAATGCTACTATTCGACGACATGTTAAAAAATAAGAAACAAATTAGAAATGCAAAAGCAAATAAGAATGTCTTACGGATAAAGGCACATTTCTTTGTTAAATTAATTACATTTTTGTAAACCACAACACTATTTGTTGGGGGTATTATAAGTTTGATGGAGCCAAAAATTATGTTACACCTCGAAGTATGGAAATATGGATCATCTCACCTCGCCAAGGTGAATCGATCTAGCTATGTATGTCAGTCCTTCCATCCGTCCGTCTCTTAATGTTAATTTGTAATCACGTTAGGGTCCCTAGGGTCATAATAAAAGCTTATTGTTTTAGAGTTGATCGCAAAATGTCTAATTTTGCAGATGCTCTACAGGTCGCAATCAAAGACCAATCTAAGCGGACTAAAATGGGACATGGGACCGTGATTAAAAATATTCGCGGTTTAGTGAAAATTTCGCTTAATTTACATAATAGTTGTGGTATTTAGCGGGCAAAAATTACCCTAACTTTGATGTAAACTATACGAAAATATTCACTAAACAGCGATTTCACCAACTCATAGAAGCCTTTTGGCAGAAAAAAATAAAATCTAGAAATCACATAAAAAACTGATAATGTTATAGGTTTTGTCTTATTTTTGTATCGCGTGAGATTGCTTCAATTGTACTTATATATTCAGGTTGCAATTATTGTCCGATTCCCAGGAAATGTTCCATGTTCCATGGGTTAGGGACTTCAACGCTGACCTATTGTCTTTAAGATATATATGTAGGGGTTCAAATGAACCAAAAATTAAAATTTTCCTGATTTGGCGGTCGACCTACGGGGCACAACTAAAAACAAATTGACACGGTGTTTCTCATGAGGCTAGATTTTAGGGTAGGGAAGAAGTCTAGGATTTTGGATAACCATTGAATTACATTGAGCGGATAAAATGGAGAACATCTTTTGTGTGAAATGGGTTTAAATACCAATCTGAACGACAGAGAGCGCATACAAAATGACATATGGATTTGGACGTAAGGTATTACATTGTCGGGCCCGCACGGCTATAAAATTAACTTACATGTGTCATATGTTAACGACAAGGAAAAACGGCGAACATTAGAAAAAATTCTGAAAACACACATATGTACCCGTAATTTGTTGTAACACAACAAAGTTTCTTCAAAAATGACGACCCAAGTACTTTACTCCACCAACAGAATATATGGAGCATTGTTTTTCACAATATTTCCTATCTTGTGTGTTTAAAAGGCAAGATGTTCGAGGATGACGAGAAGAGCATCCCTTTTTAATGATTATGTCTTAGAATACAATCAAGTCGTTACGTCAAACTTAAGTCCCCTGTGCGAAGCAATAAATTGTTTTACACGTCGCTCATCCTGCCGATGCGGCGAAATTACCCAACTGTTGGTCGGATATTTAGAAAATTACAGTAATCGTATTAAATGGGGCAAGCATGATTGTTATCTGCAGAAAATCTCAATTAAAAATTAAAACTGTCAAATTAAAATGTGTCACCACGGTACTAGTGGTACGGTGGGTGGCATTGGGCAGTGTGTTTGGCTGTCACACATTGCGCTCGCTCTTTTAATTACTGCGATGTTGTGGACTAATCGGCGACAGTTTAATATAGCCATTATCCCGTCTATTTTAGGGATCTTAAGGGCGTTATAATTATTCAACTGATTTAGTTTAGCTAGCACCACCTTTTGTGGCTTTGGAATATTAAATTCGTAAGAGCAGTCGTCTTTCTTAGAAGAGTTCTCAGAAATGTCAAAGAAATGAATTTCAAGGAAAAGTATTGGATATTATCGCAAACTAGTATTGCCTTGATAACAATCTCATTAGGATGTGAGGTTTCCACTCGCCTTTTGTTTTCAATCCTAAAACTTTTTCCAATATATATTTTTTATATATGGCCCTAATACGTAATTGAGGCCCTAATACATTATGTGTTATGAACTGGGATGCAAATATATTTATGTCGTTCTTCCTATGCTAACATTTTAATTATTTCTTAACTCTGGGGAATTCCTCCATTGACTCAACTTCTTATTACTCTCTATTACAGAGAGTGATATTTTTCAAAACGAAACTGACAGCTTTGCAACATTTAGTGCTATTTACCAATATGATGATTTCTTCCTGACGAAGGGAAATATCAATTGGCTTTATAGCTTTTTGATTTATTTCAGTATGCCTTCAGGGCGATATACCACAATAAGAAAAAAAAACGAATTCATCCACATCTCATTTCTAAAACAATCAAAAATATTTTCAAAATTGGTTGCCGTAGCTCCTACAGCATAGCAGCTAAGTTCGGCCGGGCCGAACTTTTAATACCCTCCACCATTTGGAAGGACTTCGAAAAAAATGTAAATATATCGTCAAAAAATATAGTTTAATGAAAACCATAGAGGATCTGCATACGCATTTTTTTTGTCAAAAGTTATAGTACCCATTAGGATCTTCCCATACGAAATTTGAAACAATTCTACTCTACAATGTCGCTAAAATCATCAAAAACGGAATATTGAGAGGTACCATTATACAAACATATATCATTTGTTGGGTCGAGTATTTCGAGAAATTACAAACGGAATGACAAAGTTAATATACCCTCCATAGTATGGTGGGTATATGGTCGTGTATGACTTTCCTTTTTTTAATTTGTTTACTATTGTTTTTCAGGACCCTAAATTGACCCAGATAGTAACTCTCGGCTCTCAGGACACGTTGGAGGAGAAAACTGTCACGGTGTGCCATGGTTCCGATTTCGTAAATATCTCCTTTATCAACTTTTGTTGTACGAAAAAGGAAATTGCACAGGTATGTATCCATATGAACATCAACACAAACACAAGTTCAAGGACTCTGCGCCAGTGGTTGTGTGTCGGCAGCAGTGCAATCAGGGTCGGTGATAAATTGATGTTTTTTGGTCAACAAATAAATGTCTTGCTAAACTCATGCACAGCTAGAAAGGCATAGAGTGTACTCTGAACTCATTTCTTCAGTTATGTCATGTCGTTTTACGCGCCGAATGAAATGCCCGTTGTCATCCATGCCATGTGATTTGTCTGTCTGTCATGGATGCTGCGCTTTATTTTGTGTCAAGTGCTATGGCCAAAATACTTCCTTCTCGATAGAACTTTCCCCATGAAATTTTAATGAAGGAAAACATCTGCAGCTATTCATTGAAATGACTTATAATTCTTTGGCACAATTACCTTTTTGCCCTAGAGAATACATACTGGCTGGCTTTTGCGTTCATGTTCGCCTTGCCGAAAGAATGCACTGTGTTAGGCAAATACTTGAATTGTTGCTATTAAATATTTACTAAGCGCGAAATACCGTAATTTCCTTTTATCCAACTTCGCAGACAATTATTCTCTACCAGAAGAAAACTGAAGCCGTTTTTTTATTTAATTCCACATTCAATATTCCAAAAGTTTGAAGGTGGTATTTTGAACTCCTTCGAGGTATACATCATATTATGGGACATTTAAGCTTCCATTTTTAATTCAAAGCAATAAAACATTCCCGCCTTCTCAGGAATGCAGTGCCAAATCCAGAAGTTCGATTAATCTGATGCTTTATCAGCGTAATGCCTTTGAAAAATCGATGTACTTCCATAAAATAAATCCAAATGCCAGCAATTTACATAAGAACTCAATTTGTAAATCGAGCTTGATTTGAAAAAGAACATTGATTATCCCTGCACTACGATGATGCTTTCAAGCCAAAAGAAAGCAAAGAGATTTTAGTGGATCCGATCCAAATATTTACCACTTTAAACGTAAATAACGATATTGTCTTTACAGCACTGGTGTGATGGTTTAATGCGCTTGGCCTACAGTTTGGCCCATCTAAATGGATCAGTGAATATGTTTCTGAAGAAAGCCCACACAAAGCTATGTCTACAAATCGATAAAAGTGGCAACATTCCAGTAAAGAAGTATGTCCAAGTTGAAATATTAGCTTCTTTCTTTTATGTCTCTGTTTTTTTCATGTACCTTCACAGCATCGTGAAGATGTTTGCCCAAAACAAGGATGATCGCAAACGAGTGGAGAAAGCTTTGGAGAATACAGGCCTACCGTCGGGCAAGACCGAAACTGTTCCTATTTCGAAATTTACTTTTGAAGAGTTTTACAACTTATATAAGAATCTCACTCAACGCAACGAGGTTGAAAAGGTCTTCGATAATCTGTGAGTAAAAAATGGCTTTACAATCTGTCTGAGGGAGTCTGGTAGAGATGTTCTGTCTTTTCCAGAGTTGGCAACACAAAGCGGAAATATATGACAACAAATCAGTTCATGGATTTCTTAAATAATACTCAACGCGATCCTCGTCTTAATGAAATTTTATATCCTTATGCGGACACGGAAAGAGCAAAAGAAGTGATAACGCAATACGAGCCTAATAAGTTCAATGCACAAAAAGGCCTCCTTAGCTTAGACGGATTTTTGAGGTAAGTAAAAATGGAAAAAATTTGATTAAAAAGTCAATTTAGAAAAAATAAACACAACTGATAAAAAACTTCTTGTACAAGTCGTTTACGTTTCTTTTGAATTCGATGTCCGAAACATGTCAATTGCCCATGTTCTACTTTTAGCCTAACTTTACTTCATATCGCTGATATTAACAAAGCGACAAAAGTACCCTTCCTTCCTTTGTTCTTTTTTTTTTGTGTTTTGAAGGACAATTCATTGTTTACTTTCCAGTTTAAGCAGTCCCACAGAGATATGGTAATGTTCACAATTCGGAAACGTATGTCATTAACGCTTTCAAGGATGCAAACATTTATGACATTTGCTCCTATCTGTAGTCTGTCGAACGAGAAGGAGCATATTATGTTTGTGTAATGATTGTTGGCCTTGGGCTTTTTAAAATGTGTCTACAGACAAACCCACACAATAGCTACGAATACTTGCCAACTACACGCATCTATAATTTGCTTGTGTGGTAAATCTTTCAGGTATCTAATGTCAGAAGACAATCCAATAATGGCTGCAAATAAATGGGATTTAAGTGACGACATGAATCAACCTTTGGCCCATTATTTTATCAACTCATCGCACAATACATATTTAACGGGGCACCAGTTGACGGGTAAATCATCTGTGGAAATTTATCGGCAATGTCTCCTAGCGGGATGCAGGTAATTACAAGTGAAAACGCTAATCATGATGATTTTATTTTAGAAATGAAAACCCATTTTCATTTATTAATATCTCACATGCTCCGAACTTCTTCTTGCAGATGTGTAGAGCTTGATTTTTGGAACGGGCGCACTGATGAGCCTGTAATTGTTCATGGTTACACATTTGTGCCTGAAATTTTCGCCAAAGATGTTTTAGAAGCTATTGCGGAGAGTGCGTTTAAAACGTCGGAGCTCCCTGTGGTGCTTAGCTTCGAAAATCACTGTAATCCAAGGCAGCAGGTAAGGCTCTATATGTTAATTGCTTTTCCCCCATTTTGAACTATGTCAACGTAATTATCTTACGCTTTATCTACAGTACATGTAAGAATATTGTCTCAAGCCTTAGCCCTTTTATAAATGAATAAGCCATTTGTATTTTCAAAACGCTTTTTATTTTTTTATCGCAAGCCTTCAGACAATAAATATTTGTTTTCTTTTCGTTTATTATGTATTGCTAATGTAGGCTAAAATTGCTAATTATTGCCGAGAAATTTTTGGTGAAATGTTGCTAGATAAGCCTTTAGATTCCCACCCCCTTGAACCTAATGTCGAGTTACCACCACCATCGTCGCTCAAACGTAAAATTATCATTAAAAACAAGAAGAAACATCATCATCACCATCATCACAAGAAAAATGCTGGCTCGTCGGCTAATAACAAACAGTTGGTGTCTGCAAATTCAGGTAAGTCATGGGAACCGCAATTGAACTGTATGGCCAGCATCTTCAAAAGCCTAATAAACTTCACAAAACTTTGCAAAGTTAGATTTTAAATTAAGTAAACCCTTCCTTATACAGTTGATGCGTCGCATAAATTAGTGGCTGGCGCTTCGTCATTAGCGAATACATCACAACACGAGGATGGGAATACCGGTGGGTTGACTACAACAAACGGTGACATAGGGAACGGAAGCAATCATGCCCCGCCTTTACATGTAAGTATATCACTTTTGTTATGATCATCTTCCTAAACAGACCTCGATTATTTTATTCAGCAACTACGACAGAGCTCCAAAGATAGCACTGGCTCCTCAGACACCGATAGCTCCAGTGACGACGAGTCTCTTCCAAATACAACTCCAATTCTGCCAAGTGGCAATGAACCACCGCCGGAAAAGGCACAAAAAGAAACGGAAGCGGGTGCTGAAATATCTGCTTTGGTTAACTACGTACAGCCAATTCATTTTAGTTCTTTTGAGAACTCAGAAAGTTAGTACCAATTCATTTTTTTCTGAGAAATATTAGGTCAATTTAAATTCGCCCTTTTCCTGCTCCCATTTAGAGAAAAATCGTTGCTATGAAATGTCTTCGTTTGATGAGAAACAAGCTACAACTTTGCTAAAGGAACGACCGATCGAGTTTGTCAACTATAACAAACATCAATTGTCTCGCGTATATCCGGCTGGTACACGTTTCGACAGTTCCAATTTCATGCCACAATTATTTTGGAATGCCGGTTGCCAGCTGGTCGCTCTAAATTTCCAAACGCTGGATTTGGCTATGCAGCTTAATTTGGGTATTTTTGAGTACAATGGTAGATCCGGATATTTGTTAAAGCCAGAATTTATGAGACGTACGGACAGACGTTTAGATCCATTCGCTGAAAGCACTGTAAGTAGATATGAGGTTTTGACTTAATGACAAAGTTGACACATTCATAATGACGCATTTCCAGGTTGATGGAATTATAGCGGGTTCTGTATCTATAACGGTGCTGTCTGGTCAATTTCTCTCTGACAAAAGAATTGGAACCTACGTCGAAGTGGATATGTTCGGCCTCCCTGCTGATACCGTACGAAAGAGGTTTCGTACAAAAATCGTCAGGGATAATGGATTAAATCCTGTTTACGACGAGGATCCTTTTGTTTTTAAGAAAGTAGGTAACAATCCGTTGTCCTTATTTTTTAAAGAATCAATTTAACAAACATATTTCTCTAGGTCGTACTTCCGGCATTGGCAAGCATACGAATCGCCGCATACGAAGAAGGTGGGAAATTTATTGGACATCGTGTATTACCCGTAATTGGATTACGACCGGGCTATAGGCATCTCAGTTTGAGAAACGAGGTAGGACAGCCACTGCCACTGACATCGTTATTTCTGTGCATTGTGGTGAAGGACTATGTTCCGGACGACATAGCAATATTTGCTGAGGCATTGGCGAACCCAATAAAATACCAAAATGAATTGGAAAAACGTGATAAACAACTGGCAGTTTTACAAGAAGACACTGAACCCGTTTTGAGCGAGGATGACGTTACCAACTCGTGTAAGTAAAATAATATCTAAATTACATATCCCAATCCTTTTCATCCATCACATTAATATTCCAAAACCAAAGTTTATTGTCTTACTACTTGCATACTGGGTTTGTGCGGTTTTAAATGTTTTAATTCATAATTAGTAAAAAATACTGGTAGGTCTTTTACATTTCTGTATGACATTAATGCATATGCGGCCTCACTTCTCACTCTTTAGTTGGTTTTGAGGAGTAGCTAACTCGGAAGTTGTTAACTTTTAATTCACAGAACATAGAATTGAAATATTGTCCTTTATTATGTAAAATTCACGATCAAACTAACCTCTTTAAATACGCTAGTATCTCGATCAATCAAATAGGAGTTCCTAATACTTACTTTGTATGTATATTGTGGTCGGCTGTGCTTAAAGTATAATCCCGAAGAATATTTCTATCAAAAATTTCAACCCACAACAGATCAGCCATAGAGTTTTTGGACGTTTCTTACAGAAATTGTTAATAATGGGATATATTAAATAATTATTAACATGTGTTGGGAGAAATATTAAACAAAATATTTCTATATACCGTACTACTTTGCGTTTCAACAAAATTGTCTACAATTTGGTATTTCTATTTCCGAATGCGTACAGAATCCTCCCACCAAATTGTACCAACATTTAATAATAATTATACGTACACAAGCGAAGAAAACTCGGTGTACAATGCATACTACACTCGCTTGCAATTTAGGATTTTTTAAATGTTGTGTGGAGAAATTAGAAAGAGTGGAACCACATTTTATGGAAAGGGTACCGGGTAAAGAAGGCCGATATGCTCCATATTGATCACATGTAAATATAACCAAGCGCCAAGGTTGGAGTCTACGTTAATGTAGGGTAAGTGTACCAGTAGTCGGCACTTTTAAGATTTTCGATATTTCAATCTTTCAACATTCTGAGTGAAATCTTTAACTTGCAGAAAAATAAAGTTGTTCAGATTCCAAATTTTGTTTACTTTTCGAAATAAAAAAAAACAAAAATTGAATTTGTTTTTATTCAATTGGGAAAATTTGCAATTTTACTAAAATAGTAGTTTTTTGCAAGTAGTCGGCACCATTTTCCAATGCTCGGCATGTCTATTTGCCAGTAGTCGGCATATGGTATTTCAGTAAACAAATATTATTTTGTTAATTTTTTTTATTTCAAATAGTATAAAACAATGCTATATTACTAATTCACAGTTTAATCCAGAATTTGATTAATTAGTCTTTTATTGAATTATCATTCTAAACCAAATATAGGTAGAAAATCTACTATTCTTGGTTAGCTTCAGTATGTTTTTTTTTAATTATAAAATTCAGTACTTGCAAATGTTATTATGCTGCATCCTTTGACATTGTTGGGGGGACCATTGCATAGGCGATACATCCAATAGCGAATCTAAATATAACTCTTCGAATTTTTGTCATTATTTTAAACGCATTTACACCCTTTTTACATTTTTAACTTAATAATTATGTTTTGTTTAATATTTTTGTTTTATTTTTATTGAACTCCCAACATACCACACACTACACAACGAACCTACAACAATAACAACACTGGAAACTTCTTACAACTACCCTTCCACTACTCAAACCAAATCAAACACAACCCAACATTGCTTTGATGGTAAAACTTTAACAACCCAAGTCGTTTTCGTTCAAATAGGTGGCCAAAAGAAGGAGTTACGACCCGTAGAGTCTAGTACAATTAGTCCAAAACATAGATCGAGTCTCTCGACTGGGGCCGCAACGAGCACGGAAACATCAAATGCCCGCGATGTTGGCGACGCGGTTGCAAACAACGCTATGCAAAGTATTCAACACCAGCATTCGTTGGATTCTACGGCACAAACTTCCACGTCAATCAAACAGATAGAATCGTCGCAGTTCGATGTTGAGTCGTTGTCCGCAGAACCATTGGAAAAGATCCTGGAGCACAAGAGCGTCAAAGAGAAGCGCATGGAATTTGAAAAGAAATTGGAGTCCCTGCGTAAGAAGCACGACAAAGAAAAGGTAAAAATCAGCGGTTCAAAATCGAGTTCTTTGGAAAGTAGCAAAAAAACAAAGTTCGCCAGCAAATTGGTAAAACGTATTAGCAACAAAAATCTGTAAGTACAAATCTCTTGTCGCCTAGACTATTCTAATGTCGCTCTTATTTCACATACTCAGATCTTGTTTGTCTTCTTCAAACAGTGAGTCCTCAGTAGAAGTTCCTCCCTGCGTCAGGGACGTGGGTGAAAAAAGCGAGATGTTAGAAAGCGCTGGAGAGGCTGTAACAGCCTTGGATGCCAGCATTGAGGAGAGAATGCTTCTGGCGTGCCGACAGAACGTGCTGCAGTACCAGGAGCTGCAAAGGAAATACCATGAAATTATTTACGCTGTTGCCGAAAAGGTGCTGCAAAATTCTCAAGAATCTCAGAACAAACAGCTGAAGTCATCATTGGACCGAGTCAATAATGAGATAATGCATCAGTTGAAAGTAGCTCGAAAGAAAGAAGTAGAAAACTTGGCTCTAGTTCACAAAGATAAAGATGAGTTGGTGCGGTAAGTTCCGGACAATGTTTCCCATTCAAATTATCAATTAGAATAATTTGATGTTTTAAACTTTAATCCCACACAGAATGAAACGGGAAGTACGCAGTTCTGTGGTGGAGCGTGGTGTAGCAGAACGATCTCGCTTGATGAATGTGTATGAACAACGCTCCGAAGAGTTGCGCAAGCAACATGACTTAGTACGTAACAGCTTCGCGGAACACAAAACGATGGTAATTGCAACTGAATCACATTAAAGGTGAACCACATCAACCAACCTTATCTGTTTTTAGGCACTGCAAATAATGGAAAAAGAATTTGAATCTCGGACATGTGTGACAACCAACGGTTTCCTAAGAATCTTCCAAAACGCCAACACCTCGTCAAGTGGAGCAGCAATGGGAAACGAAATGAACCTACAAGTTGGATCAACAAATCGTTTGTCTGCGATTTCCCCTGCGCGTTCAAACACCAGTATTACTAATAGTGCCGCCGGTGTTACTACATAAATGGCATACCCTTGATGTGATCGAGCCGGATGTTATGATAATCTCTTGGTGAATATTCATTCAATAATTATAGCACATAACCGAGTATGTGCCGCGACTCCGTTTTGAAAGTAGAGTTGCACTGAACTTTGACTTTGACCTTGCTCTTGTTTTTATACCTAAATCCGAAACTTTAGTATTAAGAAAGTTGTATGTAATCTCAATCCCTTTGCGTGCTATGATAAATCATATTCATTTCAGACTGAACTCTACACGGAGATTCCAAAAGAGATATTTCAAAAATATCCATCCTCCATGTTAGGTAATCCTTCGAAAGTTTTCATTATGTTCGACTTTGTACTTATGTTTTTGTATATCTATTTATTATTACTATTATGCCTATTTTAAAGGAGCAAAGTTAAAATCGTTGCAACATTTGATTTTTATAGATCTTAAGTAATGGTAGGTTGACAAAGTTGTTGTAGGCATATACGTAACTATGCAATTTCATAGTTATTTCAAGTAGAAAGTATTTATTACTTAGACAATTTAGTTGACAAATAATCGGAATTGGTATTAGAAAACAATTTGTAGGTGGAAAACTATAATCCTAAAAAAATAATTATTCGAAAAAGAAAAAAAAAAAAAAAACAAACAACAATTTTAGTTACAATTGTTAATTTCAAATAAGATACCCCACACATTGTTATTAACCTTTCAAAGAATACATATGTTAATGAATATAGTATGTAGAATGTAGAGCAATGCATTACTAAATACAGTGGCTCATAGTAATGTGGGGGACTAGCAGAATACCTTCGTTTTAATTCTGAAACAATGGCAAAAAAAATTTATTAAAAACACAATGTTGGGTCTAGGATAAATTTGTTAATGGACCAAAGCAATGGGCAAGGGAGAGACACGTTTTTCACGAATCATTGCATAGTGATATTGTAAGTCTAGTACATCTTGTGAAGGTTGTAGTCATAAATTGTGTATGGTATTGTACCACAACAGCAAAATGCATTCGAGTTTAATTTACCACAAGTTTTGGTATTTCACCCCACAAAAAAAAGGATTGTAAAGCGAGTACTTTCTGCTTACAGGTGTGTAGAAAATCTGATTGCTGTACAGTCTCTTTGTTTTGATAGTTCTTTTCGTGGTGTAAAAAATAGAAGATTAAAAGAATGGAGGCCAAGGAAAAGCAAAGCAAATTGAATTTTATCAATTGCATTTTTAGCAAGAAATTATATTATTTTACTTTTCTCTGATTGTTAGGGCATTTTTAATATTTTTTTTTATTTATTTCTTTGTCAATTAAATTAAAATTACAAGTTGGCGAGGAAGCCACACAAATCAATGATGTACAGGATTAGATAACAAACATCGAGTGCAACTTTGCTGAAAATGCAATGAAAATAAGTTGGCTTGAGTTGAACTTAATGACATTTTTATAAAATAAGAAAGAACGTTATTTTCTTTTGTTCTCGTTGCGACGAGGATCAACTGCCGCTATGAAATTCTCCATTGCTCATTAGGTAATTTCAAAACATATGCTACTCCTTAGTTACTGGATGCGCTGTATATTCTCTTTGGTAATGCACATTGTTGGAACACTCTTCATAAATCAATATTAAACGCAACACAAACACATGTAGAGTGTATCCTAATTATAATACCACTATGGAATGCAAAAAGAACAAAAAACACATTTGGTTGTAATTTTGAAATTTAACGAAATACTTTTTAAGTTAATTTACGTTTTTTTTCTAGTTTAAGATAAGCAAAACAAGCTAAACAACTAGTCCTATATCCAAAAAAAGTTAATAAATCGAATCTCACAATTTCAGATGATGCTTCCTTTTTCTTTGTTTGAATGTCTTAACGTATTTATTTATTCGAATACATGAATCACAATTTATAATTTATTGAATCTGAAATAATTTAAGAAGTGCTAAATTAACCACAAGAAACACAATTAAATAAATCTCTCTTTGAGATGATTATAAGTTTAGATGTTGGTATTACCCGAGAATGTTGGTATTACAACGCAGGCACAATAAACACGGATAATGTTCACGTTTATTTTTGAGAGCGTGCGAAAGATAAAAGAAAAACTAAAAGTTCCTCCGTCTTTGAGTTGTATTGTGCGGCGTATCTCATACTGATTACGCCATTATTAGTTTACTAAAAAGGCAGCATTATCATCATTCATTTACCTCTAAAATACATCAACATAGTCATTGCGAACAGAAATAAATTTTAATTATTAATACACTACATTTAAAATAAGTGAAGACGTTCTGACATCCATCTCCATATTAAAAGTCTCGAAAGGTACACACAGAATAAAACAATTGACGGACCTACTCCTGAATGGAGTGAGCTGATTCTATATTACTTAACGTTAACTTTTCACCAAATATGTATGTTATTATTTCTCAGTTTTTATTTCAAGATTAATTTTTATTTTTACTCGAGATATTGTTCTGAAATATGTACCTTCGGAATATGAAATAGAACTGTGGGTACCGTACTGGCTAATGTTACGTATAACTAGTTTACAACTGCAAACTATGTTGACTTTTAATAGTACGAACTAAGCATGTCACGCGTGCTAGCTATGGTGTTAAATACTATAACCTGTATATGAAAATGTATGTGATTATGATCTAGATTCTTTGTGTTAATAATTGTTAAGATCTAACTTATTACTTTGTCTGTTTGCTTTTTTGTAACAATTAAATAAATGTTTTAACGCAATACCACACCTCTAATGTCGTCTACTTTTCTTCTCGACATGCATATTTTAAATATTTATCTGGCTTAGAAACAATAAATGACATTGACAATTACATCTTGCCTTTGTTAGAAAAATATTGACTCGATTATGTTTTGCAACCAAACGCTCTTTGCGCTGTCGTATATTACGTAAAAACATAAAAATACACATTTATAATTTCTTCGGGTTGAAGTAATAAAATCCCTTACACGATCAATATATATTTATTTCGATGAATATTTTCTATACTAAATGTTTATTTCGCATGTTGCTATGTACTACATACACCACATAAGTTAGGTTACCGATAAACTTTCATTTCAGAAATTGGAGTTGATTTGTAATGGCTGCGTTCAGCATAGAATTTCAGGTCTGACTGTCTATTGAAATCGAGATAGAGGCTTCCAAATTTTTAATATTCCTAGGATAATTGATACTGAAACTAATGACAATGATACCTACCGCAGTTGCGATGTTGATGCGGACAAAGCGAAAAGAAAGAAATGCATTATAACGACAAAATTAACTCTTCAAAAGAAATAGAAATTGAATCTTGTTAGGTATGAATAATAAATATGGATGTCACGTAAGTATACTTATGATGAGAATGCAAAAACATTGTTTTTTAGTAGCTTTTAGTAGCTTAAGAGACATAGCGTAAGTGGGTAATACGATAGGACAAAACATTTAACCGTTATGGGTGAAGTAAATATTTTATTTCGAAACGCCGAACTTTAGGTGATGCTTTTATTGTTTATGTACATATCATGTATTCTAGCTACATAAGATTCAATCTTAAAAGTGAATCCAATCGCTTAACATAGTTATTGACAGAATAATTTATGGTTTCATTTAATTTAATTTCGAAGTTGAATCACAGGATCTTAATGCATAAATATATAAGCAGATTTTTTCATACATAAATTCATCATCTGGCTATTGGCGTAAAAGAAGAAATGAAAATTTATGCTGCCAATGAATGCAAATTAATATAATTCATTGTAGTGTTTAACCAAGTTTCATGTATAAAACTGTTTGTGAGAATTGAAAATTAATGGAAAGATCCTCACAATTTGCCAGGTTAAAAATTTCCTAATCCTAATTTCGGAACTGATTAGAACGAATTTTTTGTATTATATTTTTTTATTTCAAACATAAAAAAGAATATTTAATCTATTATATTAGTAAAAGGTACATCATAAAAAAGTTGTAATATTAATAACCAAATAAAGATAAAAACTCTACTAGTTGCGTAAGATTATGGTACAATACTTAAATTAAAAGGTCTAGAATAACAAATATCAAGCCTTTCGAATATTTTATGGTAATCGTTGTTCGAGATATGCATTATAAAATGTTCTATTATATGATACTTAAGACTATTTTGTGAAAACTATTCATTCTAATTAATTCAATAAGTCTCCACATTAAAGTAAAGGCACTCTGGATTTTAATAAAAAAAGCAACATGAACGAATATTTATAACATTTGGACGAAAACCATGGTGATCATGGACCCTAAAGCCAATCCACAACTCAATGATGCAGCCATTATTGATGAAGCCATTTCCTTTTCATGCTGCATGACACATCTGCAATTAAACATTCAAAGTTAGCAATGTTCCCTCGCGTATATCATGTACAATTATTTACATACCTTGGAACCATATTCAATAGAATATTGGTAATATAACCATTGGATAACGCGAATGTTATTATCATTAGAATGAAAGCCACGTCCGAAGAAATTATGGTTGGAAGAAAAATGTGTTGGGTCGAATTTGAACATAAAAACAATGGCACATATATCATTCTGAAGACGACCATCAATAAAACGGTATGCACATTTTGTCTGGGCTAAAATACGATTTGTTATAAATAATGTTTTTTTTTTAGATTTAAATTACTACCTTTTCCCATATTCCAGAAATAATTCGACCGAAATAGTCGCCCGAATTGAAGAACAAGTAGTTAACAACGGGCATATAGTAAATGTCTAAAAGAAAAACAAGAAAATATAGTAATACATACATATGCCTTGAAAGATCGTGCAACAAGTTTTGTACAAACCATTCCAAGCTTTTCCTTGTCCATAGCTTTCCGATTGCATAAGTATTGTTACCGATGGATACACTGATAGTGTGGTGGCATAGAGCAAGAGGATCGTTACAGCATGGACGTATATTTTACTGAATACTTCTCGTACATTTGGCTCAAGGGCTACACCGCGATCGACTATACGGCTTTGAGTAGGATCATCGTATACAATTTTGAATTTGTCGCCACCTTCGACATAGTATTTGAAAAATGCTTTTCTTTCCACAATGGCATAGCAGACAATGTTAATGAATATTAGGCCAATGCCAATGGAAAAGAATACAAATGCCGTTGCATTAGGAGCAGCTCCAAAAGCCAAAACCATTATAAAAGTCAAAGCTGTGAAAATACCGCCTAGAGCCTGCCCGCTCACCACAGCCGTCATATATTCCGATGGGAACAACCCGGCAATGCCAAATAAACCGCCACTCATGGTAGCAGAAGATACTAATGAAAATTAAAACAGAAATAGGGTTCATTTTAACAGCTCGGACGGTTCGATGAGCATTACTTACTATTTATAATAACAACACATAGTAGTGTTATTAAGAAGAATTGTTCTTGCCATTTGTCCGTATTTACTTCCACAAATGCTGTAGTTATTATAAATATAACTAATATTATACAGAGCGTGCCAAGCATACGTATACGCAGTGAAACCTTTTGACCGTAGATGGCATTGAGTATTAAAAATGTGGTACCAGATATCGATGCAGTCAAAGTTAGATCACACGAAAAACTCTTTTGCATTGGCGTCAGTTCTTCACTTACGGGATTTGTGTCATTGAGTGTGGCATTTCGAAATTTGTACATCCAATACTAGAAATAATTTTTGAGGGAACACAATGTAATTTTGTATTTTAAGAAAATACAAAGTAGAGTTCAGTGAACCATTTTATATATTATTGCAAGGAACATACTTTATCTTATATATTCTCAAAAATATGTGTAGCTTACATAAAATCACAAAAAAATTATCCAAATACGAATAATAATAACCAAATGTGAATAAACGCCTGTCATAGTCTTTTTCGACAAAAAAAACTCCGCTTTGGCAGAACATACTTCACGTTAATGTAACCGATATTGTAATAGTCATGGCACAATTGCAGAAGGTAGAACAAAGCTACCCCCTACATACAGTTTTTTTCCTTTTGGCGCCCTTACAGATGCACATTTTTGGGATAAAAACAATCTTGCCCTACTATCTTGTATTAAATTTTGTGGAGAAGCACCAATATTCCATCCAAGTTTTGTGGATTTTTCTCAATATAAGAATTTTGTGAAAAAAAATTAAATAAACAAAACCAATTGTTGCATGTTTAAAAAGTCTATTTGACATAATAAGACTCCAGTACAGAGTTGCATTTCCCTAGTTTCCTTGAAGTTGAGCAACCTTTCAATAGGTTTCATCCTTGGTTTAAACAAACAAATTATGCACAATTTCTTCTCAATTGGACAATAAAAATACACGAACAGGCGGACGATCCAGAATGTGATTCACCGAAAGGAAATACGGGCCTATATCGTTTTTTTCTCCTTGTTACTAATGAATGCAGAAAGATATAATACTCTACACCACAGTGTTTCAAAGGATATAAATACCTCTCTGCAGTGAATTCAGTTACATAAGTTTTGAAATAAAGCCTCAGAATCATTTTTAAATATGTTCACTTTTGACAGAATAATAATCTTAAGTTCATAGCTGTACGATCTCACTAATATTACCCATTATGTTACAGCGTCTAGCCTTGTATAGTGTGTGACAGTGTCGTCAATCATAATAACGTGTAAGTCCGAGTTTCTATAAGACAAGTTTACCTGGGAAGGTAATGGAAAAAAAATTGCTCGCACTGGCAATTTTCTTTTGTGTTTTAAAAATATAAATAACAATGTTAGAAAAGTATATAGTGAAAAATTAAATGTTCGAAAACAAACTGACAAGGGGCAAGTTCAGACGGGAACGCTGGATTGATGTTCTATGAAAACGAAAAATAATTTATATAATTTTTCATTTAATATCCAGAACTAAATGCTGAGAAAACAGTTTCAAACAATGTAATTTCATTATTGCAAACCGCCTAGGAATTTTTATTGAACCAAAAAAACAAAAAAATATTTAACATTTACATTTTAATAGGTAGTGGCATCAGCGAATTACAATTAATGTCAAAAAATTGGTAAAGGGACAAGAAAATGATCCATATTTCGGCTAAATTATCTGAACAAATTACGCCTTTTTTTAGCACAATCCCATAACAAATTTGTGTACATACAATAAATTTATGATGGCATTATTATTATAACTTAATTGTAAGTACGGACGTCCTGTTGAAAGTAATAGAAGTATCAACTTTTTTCGGCAATTATGAATTGTGAAATGAAAATATGTGTGTCAAGTGTGTTTTGTATTGTATTTGTGTGTTGTTTGTATTTTAATTCAGCTGAGCTACTAAAACTTGTCCATTGGGTTGTTGTTCCAAATCATTGTTCCACGACACTTGTCGTTGCCCTATGTTCCTATTCTATGGGATTTATGAATATAGATTTTGACAAAGAACTTTAAAAACAGCAAGCATCATTTTGAAAAAAATGTAAATGTATAATAGCACTAGTTATCTTCCTAATTAGTTGAGTTCAAACCATTCAGAGTGTTTAGGGGATCGGGAGAAACTTTTTAAAAAATTAATGAATAAAAAATATCTCAGAATCAGCAAATATTTTGGTTAATACTTGAATTTTTTGTTACAGTTCCCCGGAGTTATACATATGCTGTCTTATTCCAAATTAATCCCAATACATTTCCTCTGTTACCCACACTTTTCAATTTCGGAAAAGCATTATAAACTCCATATTTCAACGACTTAGTTTGGGTTATCTGAGTGAAATAATCTATCGCCAAACAAAATGTCGGCGCTTATACATTTATTGAATTAAAATATTCTCAAAAGGTTAAATAAAATTCGTTGAACTCAAAATATTTCGTATGTTGGTAGGTACTGAACTGCAAAACAGTTTCGTACAAACTATTTTTTTTTTAAATTTAAATTCTTGTGTGTATTGATATTTGGGGCGTTAAAAAAACGCTAATGCAAAGTTGATTAGTCACAGCAAATGTTCTTTTGACAGAATTGAAACAAAAGCTAAGTAAACAAATTCGATAAGAAGCTCTCAGCATTTAGGAGGCATTATAAGAGTACGGAGGTTGTAAGTGCGAACGATATGACAACACTCACAACAAAGGGTATTGTTTCCTCGGAATATTTTTTTTTTCAATATCAAACGTTAATAGTGTCGTATCACGCTCAAATATTTTATTACTGGATTCTGTTTTGAGGATTACTTTAATAATAGGCCATAATAATCATCAAGCCCATGTTGTTTCTGTGCGAATCGTTGCGTCTAGAAACAAGGACGCCCGTATTTTGCGTAATCGTTAGTGCTTGAACGGTATCAGTCGTAGCCGATAGATAGTTGTATAAGTGACCCAAATCATTCGAAACAATTTGCAATGTTCACTGTGTAAACCAAATAATGGTGAAAAGTTTCCATCGAAGATAGTGTTTTTAAACACAAACATAATATGTTCGCTACTTACATCTTCAGCGGTTATGAAAAAATTCCAAGGAGTCATGGTGGCTGTACCGAGTAAATAGAAAACCAGATATGTAAAGTTCCATTTGTCATTGGGGGCATCGGACATTTGTACATGACTTTGTAGTTCTACATTGTGAAAGTCGTTCTCCGGTTGCTGAAAAGTGCTTGTGGCGGGAACAATTGCAACTTCTCCTCCATTATCGACGAATCCGCCCGCATAAATCTCATCGTTGTCTGTCACAGCGGTCGGTTGTTGGTTGTCCACCAAAGATTGGGTTTCGTCACTTATAGTGTCATAGTTTAACATCATTCGCGCAATTATCTTTTAGATTTGTTTGACAAACACTTCACAGATTGCCCACTTCTTTCAATATTTTGAATATGTCTAATCACTGACTGAAGTTATTATTTCACGGCTTTGAAATTCACACTCCCAATTAATTGCGTCTTCCTTGGCGTTCAACATCCACTTGCATTATTGAATTGAATGCATTAGATAGCAGGTTGCAACAACAAAATAAACAAAGCAACAGCTGTAGAGTTGTTGTCCCATCGATAATATGATTATCGATTTCTGTGTGTTACTATCGATATTATCTCACGGAATGTCCGTGCTAAATAATAGCAAGTTTCTATAGGTTTTTAAACAACGTTTCCAGAACCTAAAAGAATCTACTTGTTTTGCAATTGTTTTCAAAATCGGCTATCGTAGAAAAAATTGTAAATTCTTGCAGTTTGTAAAAGACCAGTTGTTATACAAATTTTTATTATAGTGGTTCGCTCTCTGTTCGATTCTTACTTATAAAATAAATTCTTAATTCCGCATATACAATTTTCTGATCGACGAAAATCCACACCATGGTAAAAATTAAGAATTCCCATTTCTAAATTTTCTGTAATTTACATTACAAAAAAAAAAAGGTTCCCATCTCTGATTTGTATATGTACAATGGATTTATAACCACAAATTTTGATAATGAGATGTTGTCAAATGAATATTTTTTTAAAAAATTGTAAACATATGGTCCACACCAAATACTTATTCAAAAACCTAAAAGAATCTATTATTTTTTCCAATTTTTTCTTTCGATATTATGAATGGAAAATCCATGGTAAAATTTAAAAGGCAGTCCTTTCAAATAAGTATATTCATCTCTGCATTTTCTGTAATTTACCTTGTCATATTTCACTGCATATAAAACAGGTTGACATCTCGTCAAATGAATAATTTTGTACTGCAAGAATGTAAAACTTTTTACAACATAAAGATATTTCCTTTATCATATTGGAAAGAATTACAAAACTAGTAGATTATTGCAGATTCTGGACAAGTGCAAATACAATAGGGAGGCAGAACAGCTTCATAAAACTACAGAAATACAGCATGCTCTCAGTCAGTATTATTCAAAATAATGTGCAACAAGATGTTTTCAATTATTTAATATTTTTCGTCATTTTGAAAATGAGTTCAACAGCACGAAATATGAATGAAATACATGGATTTCTCTCATAGCTACGATCCAAAGAGTTCAATCTTTAAATTCCATAGCAAAACTGGTTAATATCTTTAATGCTCGCCCGCAATCATGGTAGAAGAATACAGGTAGTCGCATCGACACAGCTGCTGGGACAATGAACTGTCAAACCGATTTTGGAATTGAAAATGTTGAATGAAAAATGATTAAAGTTTGTAAAAATTGTTGAAAATTCATATTATAACAACCTCTGTTTTGCGTCGTATAAAAAAAACATTTAAAAAACCACTTATTTTCCATAAAACATTTAAAAAATGTTGACATATCAATGTTTCCAAGCGTTGATGCATCTACCTATATTCTTCTACCATGCCCGCAATGTACGTTTATTTCAATCAATGATTTTGAAAATATTTTGTTTTTATTTTTTCCACGGTTGAATCAGGGAGGTAAAGTCATGCAATCATATGTTTACATTTTTTTTTCAAAAATTATTCATTTGTCAATGTTCCCAAGCGTTGATGTTCTTCTACCATGCCCGCAATGTACGTTTATTTTAATCAATGATTTTGAAAATATTTTGTTTTTACTTTTTCCACGGTTGAATCAGGGAGGTAAAGTCATGCAATCATATGTTTACAATTTTTTTTTCAAAAATTATTCATTTGACATCATCTCATTGTCAAAATTTGTATTTATAAATCTATTGTACATACACAAATCAGAGATGGGAACCTGTTTTTATGTAGTGAAATGTGACAAGGTAAATTACAGAAAATGCTTATTTGAAATGGCTTTACCTTCTTAATTTTACCACGATTTTTTAATAATATTAAACACATACACAGAATTGGCGGAAGTCCGGCACAATTGGAAAAAATTGTAATCAGTTCGTAGCTCCGCCTTATTCTATGTTCTCATTGCACTTTCAATCACGTTGTTCGCTCTCAGGATTTGGTACACGAATTAACCCTTTCATACGGCACGATTCGTAATTCATAGTAAAATAATTCCTTTTTTCAAAAATGTTTGTTGATTTTAATGGGAATTTATACGGAAATACATGAAATTCTCGCTAACATGAGAATTTCCCTTTATGATATCGGAAAAAATTGCAAACATAGTAGATTCTTGCAGGTTCTGGAAGAGAGCAATTGTAGAGTATTGGGATAATAGCATGTTTCCATTGGAAACCGAACAACGTTGTTCGCTCTCAAAATTAGGTACACGAATTAATCCGTTCATACGGCACGATTCGTAACTCATAGTAAAATAATTCCTTTTTCAAAAATTTTGTTATTGATTTTAATGGGAATTTATACGGAAATACATGAAATTTTCGCTAACATGAATAGAAGAAATTATTGTTTTTCTCCCAAAGATTTAATATAGCATTAATTTTACAATTTTTATTCATGTTTAAATTTTGACATTTTGAACATATTTTTGTATTTTTCTATTTTTAAATTCTGCTGGAGAGACACTTGTCAAACATTTTTTCTGTCGATACAAACATATGAAAATATTGCCTCTTTTGTTTCCAGTTTTCTGTGGAAATTTCAAATCGTGAACAAAATACGTACCTCGGATGAGAGAGAAAACAAAATTTACTTTCGTTTGAATGCACATACGCTATTCAACATTGTAGTTTTCATTCATAATTTTAAGTTTTCCCAAAAATTTTTAAAATTCTATTAAATATTTTATTTTTAATTTTTAAATGTCATAATTTATTTTTTCGCTAACTGCTCTCATTTGTTAGCGATGGCACACATTTCATCTTAGTTCTGAGAGTGATTTGAATGGAACAAAGAATAAAAATCTTTGTTCGCTCAGCAAATTTTGTATGGGGAATTAAGAAGATATTTAATAATTAATGAATTTAGCATAATACAAAAAATGTAATTGGAAAATAACCCAATTGGTGGATTTTAAAAATTAAGTTTGATCGACTTTAAGACATGGACCTGGCGTATTTGTGAAATACGGACGTACAAAACATTTTATCGCGTTTTATGCATGCTCACTTTTAAGCCAGTAAAAAACTTGTTCTATGTGTTCCCACCTTAGGGATCACACAACGAGTAGAGTGCAATGGAAACACCATATTACCGGTTCTGGAATAGAGCAACTGCGATACACATTTTCGTGATAATTTATGTATAGTTTAAATGGTATTGTGCACTGTTATCGATAAACTATTGGTTTTAGTATACGCTAACATGTATACATTAGAATCATAGATGTCGCTAAAAAATTGGAGATTGGAATATTTCAAATTAAAGCCCGTATAGTTTTCTTTTATGTTTTTGCTGCATATATTTATTTATCTCAGATACGGGTTTATAGCACCCAAATGAATGAAAGGGAATCAAACTGTAATATTGGCGTAGGAAAGTACAATATTTATTATGTCAATGACACGAACCCATTCAAACTACAAATCGCCAGAGTTAAGATTCGTATTAATAGATGTCTTTTATAAAATAAAAAAAATGTTCGCAGGAACTTATTGTACACTACGCCTTGTTTCCAAACATTTTTATATTCCCACACTTCCAGTAGTACTTACACTTGATCCTATATCTTTACAACTTAAGTTTTGTATGTGCGTTATTATATTTGAATGTTAAGGTGAGAATACCTAAAACGCTTTTTCGACTGGCTTAAGTCATCGGCTGGCTTCTTCAATTGCTCGAAGAGTGGGAGTATTATATAGTTTACTACTTACAACCTTTAACCAAAGAGTGCAATAACTCAACTTTTTGAGGCAGATATTTCCATTTCTTATTTATATCTGTAGAACTCAAAGAGTTAAAGCCTTTTTACTTGGACTTTGATATAAATCAAGAAAATAGTATATTTATGTGCTAAATCTTCACAAATTTAGGATGTTTTGCCATACAAAATTAAATAAACTGAAAACTTGGATTTTTTATAAGTTAAATCGAAATATGTTGGCATACAGCACAGCTTTTTGCTTCTAAAAATACAACTATTGTAGTCTGTACAACTGTGAAACAAGAATTTTGTAACTTCAAACAAGGCCTATATAAGGTCGGCCAGTAAGACCATATGATGACCAAGTTTTCTGTCAAAATATATTTTGAATTCGCTCTATGAATACAAAATCTAAATTGTGACGTTTTTGTCAAAATTTTTCTAAATAATTTAAATTATTAAAGGAATTTCAAGACAAATCTATATAAATTATAAATAAACAGGAAAATCTGTGAATTTGAAACTGAGAATTTGCCAAATATGTATGCAGAAAGAAGGAGGTTCCAGGAAGGGGTATATTTTTTTCGGTACCAAAGGATGAAGGGTCGACGGCAGAATGGAGTAACGTTTGTCAGGTATAATTTAAAGCAACGTCTTCTGTATGCTCTGAACACTTCGACGTTGCTCATGTGGTAAAATCTGGAAGAGATGAGGCACGTTTTGGCCGTATCAAATGATATATACTCTCTCTAGCCATAAGGCTGAGGGTATAGCTAGCCATATGGCTGAGAGTATAAAAACAGATTGTGAAAGTTCAGCAGAGCTTAAAAATTTGTATATTATTTAAAGCAATATATTCACATACAGAACAGTCTATATGTTCTGATATTAAAAGGTGAAAAAAATTATTCTTGTGATTTCCATGCTCTACCTTGAAAATTATTGTACTATGGTTATTACTTGTCTACATTTACTTATAATAAACATGACGTGTCACTGCTTTTGAGCCAAGTAGAGTTGAGTGAACATAGTAAACAGTGGTAGACAAAACAATAACCTAAACGAAACCGGTGTAATACGAAGAGTTTTTTTCTTCAAAGTTTTGCAGAAGGAATTCATTTTTTTAGATTAAAACCAGTAAGGAAATCTCAAAAGTCGGGCGGGCCGACTATGTGATACCCTACTCCACCATGCATACTTAGTAGAACTCTCGTAAAAGAAAGGTTTATATTGCAATTTCTGAGCTCTATGAGAAATCTGGTACAAAATATCATTATGGTAGAGTGCATATTCCGAAAGTTGGAGATTTAAACACCAAATCGGATGAAACATATATATGGGAGCAAATTTGAAATTCTTGCTTTATGGTAAACTCGGTTGAATTGCGAAAATTCACTCCATATGGGCTAATATTAGCCATTTGGTGCACAATATACCTAAAATCGGATAATGATATATATGGAAGCTATTTCCAAATCTGAACCGATATTGATAACATTTGAAACACGTATTTGTGTGCATTATTTGATACCTGGTACCAAATATCATTGTTGTGATGTGCATATTACGAAAATGAGGGACTTAAACACCGAATCGGATGAATTATACAGGGCGTTTTTTAAGCCCGATAGAACTTGAAATTGTAAAAAATAACAGAAAAACTAAGTTTTAATCAATTTTTTTATTCGAAAGATTAATACGTGACATTAACATTTCAAAATGATTTCGGACATATGGGTACCGCGGGTGTTCTTGACGAAGTGCATCCTCGACGTCCAATTTTCGGACACTTTTTCGAACCGTATGTCACGAATAACACGAACAATGCTGGCCTCCAAGGTGTCAATTGTTGCTGGTTTATCAGCATAAACCAGTGACTTCACGTAGCCCCACAGGATATAATTGAGACCTTGGAGGCCAATTGACAGGTCCACTTCTCGAAATCAACTTATCGCCAAATTTTGATTTCAATAAGTCGATGGTTGCGTTTGCCGTATGGCACGTAGCGCCATCCTGTTGAAACCACATCTTCTCCGGATAAATGTCATCCATATTTGTAAACAAAAAATCATTGATCATGGTGCGGTAACGATCTCCATTGACCGTAACGCGAGCTCCGGCCTCATTTTTGAAGAAATAAGGTCCGATGATTCCACCAGTTCAAGCGTGAGTCTATTCATGATGATTTGTCAGAGTATACTGAAAGAAATAAAAAAGGTTTTATCAAAATTTAATATTTTGTGTTACTTTTTACAATTTTTTACTTTAGATATGGGAGCTGTAGCTACATCTGAGCCGATTTGGACCAAATTTAAAGTAATTATTTCTATACTAAATTCGGTCTGAGGTGCCAAAATTCACACCATTTGGACTGACATTAGCTATTTGGTGCACAAGAAAACAAAAATCGCATGAAGATATATATGGGAGCTATATCCAAATCTGAACCGATCTTGATAAATTTGAATCATGAGTTGCTAGGCTGTATCTGATATCTGGTGCTAAATATCAGTCTTGTGGGTGCATATTACGAATGTCTTAGTTTTTTTTCTATTTATTGCTATGCACACTCGAAAACTCATTATAGGAAGAAAAAAATGTTTTATTTTAATCTGTTAGGATTATAATAGCTTGGTTTGATATTATATACGTTGCTATATAAATTTATTTTGTTGAAGGGTCAAGTTCACTAGAACCTCTTGTTGGACCCTGTGCATATTTCAGTGAAAGGTTGTACGCCCTCAAACAATATTTGTTCTTCGTACATCCAAGAACACTAACAACAGGGCGAGAGTGAGGTGAGCATTTCCGCAATGAAATCATCATGCACTTTGCTTGATTAATTTCGTGTGCTTAACATTCTATTGTCATCGACATTTAACGCCATCACTTCAAGTGATTTTTTTCCGAAATTTTAACTTCCTGGGAAACAGTGTTGCCTTCGGTGTGCATTTTAAAATAAAAACGAAAGAATTTAGTTTCGTAGAAGAGAAAACACTAGAATCTGCAAACGAATAGATACTATTCGATGGACATGTGATGTCGATTTCGCAAATAAGTTAAAATCGTGACTTCCATTGGCCAACTTATACTAGTTTTAACTCCTTATTATTTCTCATTCAAATCTCTCATTTGTATTCAAAAATAAAGAAAATATTCATAGAAATTACAAGTTAAATTTTGAAATGTCTAGAAAAGAATAAGCTTTGTATTAGCCTTTAATATCATTTTAGCGTAAAAAATTGTGTGCATCTAAAAAATAGTTAGATCATTTTCACGTTATGATGGGAAATTTTTTATTCGATTTTATACAACTACGGACTACATTCGGTTCAAATGTGTTTATAAAGTTTTGAAAAATAAAACCAAAATATTTTAAAATCAATAATTGGAAGAGACGTACATTGCGGGGGCGCTTATTAAAGATATGAACTCGTTTTGCCATGGAATGGAAAGATTCAACAGTTTGGATCATATTTAAGAAAGACAGAAAGCAGCATATACCCTTCACCAAATATCGTCGAAAATTACCGCTCCAAGAAAAGCCGTGTAAAACCCTGTATTTTCCTGCAAAAGTAATTTTTTGTTTTACAAGCTTTAAATACGAAATTTGAAACAATTCCGGCAAAAATGTCGCTAATATCACAAAAAAAGACCGAATAAAGGAAGGTGCCGTTATATGTGGGCTATATGAAAACCTGGACCTACCTAGGCAATTTTCGGTCATATGTACTCATTAGCAGCTGCAAATAAGAGATTTGAAACAATTCTGGTAAATATTATCCCTAAAATCATCAAAATACCGAATATCGGAGGGTAACCTTGCATACAATATCGTGGACCTATATGGACAATTCTCTTCCAGAAAAAAATCCTTGCGTTGATTTTCAGACAATTCCATTGAAAAATGTGACTAAAATCGTTAAATACGGAATATATGAGGGCTATACGACCTCGTGGACCGATGTAGCCCATTCACGAACTACATCTGCCTGCAGACAAAATACTGATCTGTGCAAAATTTAAGCTTCCTATCTTAATTACTTTTTGACTCTAGCGTGATTAAAACAGACGGACTGGGTGGATGTATAGATGGACGGACAGGGCTAAATTACGTATTACAATTTTTACGCTGATCAAGAATATATATACTTTGTTAGGTCTGAGATTATTATTTCGATGGATCACAAACGGAATGACGAATTTAGTCTACTCTCCATACTCCATACTTGTTGCACATAAATTTAAATATTTCTGACAGTTTTACGAAGCTGTCCTACTTCCTCATTGTACCATGGCTTCAACCATGACAGAGCGTCTGTTTGCAGTTTGATTACCTCAATTAGTTAAAAAAATAAAATCTTAATATTGTCGAAAATTTATTATTTGAATATTTGTCAGCGAAATTTATAGTTTTTCAACTTCGGTGGATTTTAATAAAGTTATGGTCTTGGCGTATTTGGGTAGTACGGCCATACTAAATGCCTGATTATTGTCACGGGGTTGTGGTATATTTGTACGTAACGCAATCATTTTGATAAGAGTCTCACAATTTGTAAATAATTAAAGTTTCGTCACAAAATGGCTAATATTTTCATTCGCAAATTGGGATAACAATAGATATCAGACATTAATTCGAATTATTTTCAAGGAATTTCATATTTTATAAAAACTATATGAACTTAAAACCATTTCAGAAGAAAGACCCCATTGTTAAGTTCATTTCTCATTGACGTTTTATTTTTTCTAACAAATGACGATATTTTGTTGTTGTAATTCTTAAAAAAACCTTTTAAAGAAATACCTAACCAAACTCAATGTACAAATCTTAAGTTAGACAACTCACTCTTTAGCCAACTCTTGACCAAATAATTCGCATTCGTCTGCGAGAAGAGGATAAAGTTGTATTGGTCATCTAATAAAACGGTAAATAGTTTTTATAGATCTAAGTGGGAATATAGAATTACTGGTTGTTTATGTGAAAAATATAAATCCTAATTCACTGCCGAGTCTAAAAACTAATTACAACCACGACAAGGGGAGAACAAGCCGTGCATATGTACGCACGTACTACTTGTGCCTGAATTTAATTTATTTTCTTTTCTTTATTGAAACTCCAATAGAATCGACTAGAAACGACAATTTCTTTTGTAATATATTTCTGTGGTCATTCGTAGCACTACAGTTCCGGCTGACTTTAGTGTGGTATTGGCTTTTTCTGAGGCAAATTTGAATGCTATCTCTATTGGCGCTGTCCCCGTTTCAGCAATTGTTTTCCTTTTTTACATTTGACCATTCTTATATCGGCATTTGCAGTTGTAGTTGTTTCTTTTCCGATAACAAACAAAGAGCAGAGGAAAAAGACAGGAAACAAAACTACTGAAAACGGAAGCAAATATGTGTATGTGTGTCTGTGTTAGTGTGCTCGTATTGATACCACTTTTGTATGGACCAAAGATACACAAGTCAGATGAGCAAAAAGTGCCTGAAGACCTTGTGAGACAAACTTTCAATGAGGAATGTATTTTCGGAATTATTGTACCATGTCAATACATTTAAAGGGAAGAGTTGATTTATATGTTATTGTATATGTTAAGAAGAAATTAAACTGGATGTAAGGACTTACAACTCTTTGAGTTTTAAAAAAATAATATCGAGAAGATCATAAAATGTTAATTTTGCAGTTTAGTATGGAATGTCATCTATCATAATCAACAAAAAAACTCGTGCCGTTTTTGTTTAATTTAAAAAATGGTCAGGTGATTTTGCGGTAAATGTACTTCGATCTAGTTCTAGTTCTAGTTATTTGTTTATTATTATTGTTTAAATAAGTTTCTCTTGCGTTTTTATCCTGTTATTAACTGGAATTCTGGTGAGGTTACTTGCTTCACTCCCAATTTTGACTGATGATATGATGATATTTAAGACAATGAGAGAGATTTAAGGGCGAAAACGCCATAATAATGATTTTTTAAATGTAACTCACGTATATTTTTTTTCTAAATATATTAATAAGGTTTTAGTCTGTTTCAGATAGAAAGGCTTAATTGCCAGCCAATTTTATACCCTTCACCATAGTATGGAGGGTATATTAAGTTTGTCATTCCGTTTGTAACAACTCGAAATATACATTTTAGACCCCACTAAGTATATATATTCTTGATCAGCATAAAATTCTATGTCGATTTAGCGATGTCCGTCCATCTATCCGTCTGTGGAAAATACTCAAGCTTCCGAATGAATTGGAGTAGATTGACAAAATTTTACTTAAATGTATATTATGTCTGCAGGACTTTTGTTATTGAAAATGGGCTATGTAGGTTCACGTTTTGGTATAGCACCCATATAACGGTGCCTCCCGATATTCGCTATTTTGATGATTTTTGCGACAATATTCATCGGAATTGTTCCAAATTTGGTATTTGAAGTTCGGATGCAACAGCCTAAGACGGAAAATTGTCTGTACAGGTCCACGTCTTCGTATAGCCCCTATATAACGGTACCTCCGGATATTTGGTTCTTTGTAGATTTTAGCGACATTATTCAACGAAATTCTTTCAAATTTGATATTTGGTGTTCTTCGTGGATTCTGTATTTAGATGATTTTAGCTACATTATTCACCGATTTTTTTTGTTAAGTTTCGCATTTGAATATTCCAATGGCTTATGACAAAAGTTACCTATGCAGATCCACGTCGTCGTATAGACCCTAATGTAACAGCTTCATTCGGTATTTTTAAGATTTTAACAGAATTTTTAACGGATTTTACTACCAAATTCGTTCCAAATGGTAAAGGGTATTCAAAGTTCGGCCCTACCGAACTTACAGCTTTTTTACTTGTTTCCACTTGAAAAAATAATAAGTACTTTACAACAGCAGTATGACAAAAACTAAGAGATCGCGTGATAAGAGTAGAATCTGCTCGATTTCATGCGCGATCTTGCTCCAGCATTATCGAAAAATATTTTATGCTCGATTTTTGTTCTACTCTACTCTATACTCTAATATAATTTAGTTAGCGCTACTAGAATATAAATACTTGGTACGTAACTGCTCTAAAATAGAATAAACTCTAATGCCTTAGTCGCTAAAATAGTCGCAATTGGGAACATGCATATTTCTACTCGTTACGATATCGTAGAAATGTTGTCATATATCAGCAATATTCCATTGCATTAGCCTCGATTGATTCTGCCCAGTGTGTCCCAGCTGTTGTTTGCATAAAAAAAAAACAAAAAACTAGAATATAATTTATGGTTTCAAGAAAGAAAAATAAACAGCCAATTGAAAATCCTTACATTCCGCTTGCCCACACTTTAACGCTTGCTACGGAAGGAGGCAAACACAAAATTACTCACTCATCTTTTAAGGGATACAAGAAGAATGTGTAGAAGGCTGTTAGGCCCTTCGAATAATGTTAGGGGTTGTGTATTTCGCACAAATTATGCCATGCTTGCTGTAACTAACGGCTCGAATAAAAAATATTAAGGAATTTATGTAAAAAGTACGTATCTAACGAGTGCAAATAATAACCCAAAGGTTTAAGGGTTAAAATTTATGCACCATTATGGTGCTGCTGATGTTGAAACGTCGTCCCGTTTTAGCTCGAGTGGCGATAAATTTTGGCCAACAAACAACAGCAGTGGCGGTATCAGCATCAGCAACGACTACGACAACGACAACAAACAAATACCGAACCCAGTTTCGAGTTGAAATATTTGTATATGGTGGCCTGCCAGCCTGCCTGCCTTTATGTCGTGGACAGTTTAACGCTTCGTTCTGTTAGATGTTAGCCATACAAATTCCGAAAGGTTAGCTAAAGCATGGCAAAGATGCAGAGCATAGAAATAAAATGTGAAATAAATTAAGTTTTGAAAATTCGTGGTGTTCGTTTTATACACATACAAAGTGCGTGCCTGAGAATAGAATTTCCTGAATTCCTCATGCCAGTGATGATCCATTAAATGTCCAGAAATGATACATCTTTCCTAAATACATTAAATTAAAATATATTATTGTATAAATGACATAAAATATTAAACTGTATGTCCTGTTTCAAGCAATTTAATAGAAAATTAAAAAGTAAGGAGCTTTTGTTGTAAATTTACTCTGAACTCTTCGCCGTTAAAGATACACATCCAAATTTGAATCAATCACAATGGAATAATGCCAGAGATGCGAACAAAAAGGCTTCAAGTCTTCACAAATCACCCTGCATACATTAACACCCTATAAAGGAGATATTTGGAGGCATAAATAAAAATTGCAAACTCATTCATGCTTTTATGTCGGCGGCGTTTCCATTTCCAATCTTGGGTTGGGTGAGTGGGAAGCAATACCCCATCAAAGGAGTTGAAAGCTTCCGTTCATTTAACACCTCGTTTTACGTTGCCACCTCTCTCTCTCTCTCTCTCTCTGTCCCCGTCGAACCTGTTAGAAATTCAAATAATTCGTGGTTTTCGGTTCCGCAGTTGCTGTTGTTGCTGGGCATTGAAACGGGGTTGATGGAAACCAGCACGAAATATTCATCTTAAATTGCCATTTTCGCCGTGTGGTTTCGTTTGATTTCGTCGACTTATTTGCATTTTGATGGTGACTTTGACTTTAGCGTCGTTCCGTTGCCTTTGTTAAATATTTCCATTCACAACTCACCATCCACGTAATTTATAAGTAATTCATGAAATTCAAATGAATGTCTTCGGGTTTGCTTTCTTGAAACGTTGACAACTATGACTTGCCGAAATGCAGAAAAAATGTTTGTAGAGTGCGGTGGTTGCGGTTGGCACATTTTCCAGATTTAAAACAAAGCAAACACATTTCGATTGAATAAGCTGATGCGTACGTTATTAAGATTTTTTTTATCAAATTACAGAAACCCTTAAATAGTGAGGATTTTACTGTTTTAATTAAATTTGGAAGGGCGGAGTTTTCTTGTTTAAACCATTTAGTTATGGATTATGGGATGGGATAGAGATCTTATACTGCGGTTACAGAGATTAACCGCAAGCTATTGAACCATTTAAGTGGGACCTCGAATTTCAGACGTATCAGAATTTCTACAAATTGTGGCACAATGTCCTTTTTGCATTTGTTTGTGATATGATAAAGAAGAGGTAGATCAATGGTTGTTTTTATGATCTTTATGGACCAAATTCCAGAAGTAACCTTGTCTTTTTGACGATCCTATTAAATAATTCAAGGGCACTTCCCTACAGCTTGGAAGGAGAACAAGATGGTTCTCAGCAGTGTTCTGATCCCTCCCAGTGTGGCAACTATAGGCCTATTTCCCTTCTGTCCCAGTTTGGAAAGTTCCTTTATCCTGGCTAGGATTAGAAGAAATGAGAAATAAAGGAGTTCGGTTTTAGGTCTGGTCTATCCACGACGCATGTCTACCGGCTAGTAGTAGTAGCTTTGTTGGCAAAGTCTTCAACAGGAAGTACTGAACTATAGCTGTCTCCCTATATATCCCCAAGGCTTCTGACTCTGCCTATCACGATGGGGTTTTATATAAATATCAATCGTTTAACTTTGACAGTTTAGCCTGTATAAGTTTGGTGGCTATTTTTCTTAGGATTAATTTGTGTGAGTGACTCTCTAGCCGCCGTCCTGTGTTGGCAGGGGTTCCTCAAGGTTTCCTTCTTGGTCCGAAGCTATACGATACTTTTTCTGTCGGTCTCTTCCTGACCTATGGCGATGATGTCCTATTGGCTTTTTCCGGTCCTCTTGTGAGGTCGTTCAATAGGCGCTTTAACGTATAGCTCGATTTGGTATGTCGCGAGTTCATATAAAACGCGGCCAAAAATAGAAGATGTTGGCAAAAGTGAATAAATTTTTGTACATGTACCTATTGTTGGCATATTATGTCGAGAACCAAATACTGGGATAGGTCGAGTTTTTCGTATAGCACCCATATAACGGTATGGTACTGATATTCGGTATTTTTATGATTTTAGCGACGTTATTCACCGGAATTGTTTCAAATTTGGTATTTGAAGTTTGAAATGGATAACACAGCCTAAGACAGAAAATTGTCTGTGCAGGTCTACGTCTTCGTATAGCCCCCATATAAAGGTACCTCACCGATTTTTTTTTAAGTTTCGCGTTTGAATATTGTAATGGTTTATGACAAAATATACCTATGCAGGTCCATGTCGTCGTATAGACCCTAAAACAATAGCTACACCCGTTTTTTTTAAGATTTTAACAGAATTTTTTAACGGATTTTATTGTTTTTGAGAATTGCCAAACTCGTTCCAAATGGTTGAGAGTATTCAAATTTCGGCCCGGCCGAACTTACAGCTTTTTTAATATTTAATTTAATTGTATTATTTAATTTTTCAAATCCTTCTTTTATTCTATCTTTCGGGACATACTTTTAGTTGTAGCCACTATCTGAGTCGATTCATACATGTCCGTCCGCTCATGCCAACTTAAGATATTTTGAAGACCCCAATGACGAACCATATTTGAAATTGTGGATATAACTTAAAGATTTGGATAGAGCTGATTTCTCAGACTTTTCTTTTTTTCTTCAGATTTCTTTTTTAATGATAACAATGAAATTGTTGCCAAATTTTGTCGAAATATCTCCCATACCGTTCCGTTCAATATAATTCCTCATTTGTTATCAGAAACTCTGCTGAATATTTACGGCTGCGGCCCCGTCTGATTAAGTCTCTTCTTTAATAAACTATTTTTTTTTAAATTTCTACGTATCTTAAGTCCAGTTTTCGTTAATTACTATTTGATTTTATGGCTCTAACAACAAATACCCCGTCCTCCGCCACTTCGTTGACAATGCCGGCGTAGGAATGAAATGACCACTTGCTTGATTAAACCTTGCCTTGAAATTCAAAACAATTCAAGTGTTGAGGGGTAGAGGGAGGTTATATTAAAAGTTTGCACCATTCAATACTTTTGTAACGAAAAAGTTTTCATGGGGAACGTGCTGATAAACTTTGGCGACATATTTGTAGATTTTTTTTGTTTGTGGCTGTAACGTATAGGGCGTTCTGTCCACAACATGCTTGTGACAAGTTATTACCGACTTGAACGCAGAGTTGCCGTTAGTACAGTTCAGTTTATTTTGCTTACGAATTTGACATTTTCTCTGGAAGCTGTCAGAAATTTGTATTCTCCATTAATCCAATCGCTATTTGGTGACGCTTCTTAATTTCGTTGCATTCAGAAACTTTTATCAGACTTTGCTTGATACAATTATTCTCATGAGATCCTAGAAATTCCCCTTTGTGCCACTGGCGATTGGCTGGAGTGGTAATACTTGGCCAACGCTGAAAGACGACAGGACGACCTATGCTGCTCGGGTGGATGCCAGCACTTTGTTTTTCCCACACACCATAACACGCTATCGAGAAGTAAAAAAGTGGGGTCATATAACTGTTGATTGAATTTGACAAGAGTTTTGAACATACTTTCACATACTTTATAGTTTTCATACGAATTTGACAGCTCCAGCTCCAGCATCAGCGACAGCGACAGTGGCAGTGGCACTGGCAGAAGTGGCAAAAATATAAAACAAACTTAAAAAGTTTCTTCCATCTTCTTCGACTTGGAAATTGTTTGGGAGTAAAACCCAAAAATATGACACTCTGTGGATTTGGGCTCCTGGGTGCGGAAGTGGCAACAAACGAAAACTTGTTTTCTTTCAACATTTTCGGAAGAGTTCGTTTATTTGTTGATTGGCTGAGAACTTTATAATTTGATTCGAGCAAATGCGTTGTGGAAATGACCATTTTCACCAATATATGTGTGGGTGGCTGGGCGAAGAGGCGAGTGGGGGTGGGGTGGGGTTGTATAGTGTGGATATCAGATATCCACTGGAATGCAGAAATATGTTACTAACCAAACGACGAATGGCTTAAATTTACAATGTGGCATTGTTAACAATGTTAACGAATTCAATGACCATTTACAGGTGTTTTGTGGCTGCGACCATCAAGAAGTGATCCAATGTGGCAAATGCGAACTATGTAACTATGTTGCACATGCCGACGACACTAGACGTGACCAAGCGGAAATTACTGGTCACAGTGCCAAATGATGAATTGCGGTTATGCAACATGCCGTTTTGGCCACAACAGTGACATTTGCCATTGGCTCTTTGAGCCTCGAACAGTTAGTTGTGCAATGGTTGGATGTCGGCACACGAGAAGTGTTGTTGCAATAAAAACAGAAAATTTAAATATAGAATGTATGTTCGCATTTAGTTTAAAACATAACCGAACCACATTCATGTATCTAAGTCATTACACCTGTCTGACGATAGTGCATAGCGTACAGAGGAAAAGAGAATTCGATTATTTAAGAAATATTCGAATATTCGAAGGCGTTACCGTGGGTCTCGTGGTCGGATATGTGAGTTTGTGTCATCTTTACTAATTGTTCAGTTAGCAAATTAATATTATTCTGTCTGATTACTTCTTTCTCGGGTAACTCATTTTGATAGACTGTGATGTAGTGATGTTGAAGGTAATGGGTTGTCATTACTTTGTAAGGTAAATAATGTGTTGTTGCGTTGGCCAACCATAATTATCCCCACATGTGAGTAGGGAAATTATAATTGAAAAATTGGTTGAGACCACTATGCGTTTCGAGGTCTGAGCTCTACCCATCTGAAGTCATATCAACCTGTCATATGTTTTCAGTCATGTTAACACACATTCCCATTGACTGTGCTAAAATGTAAGCGAGTGTACATTCCGAGGTATTTGCACATTGTACCATTTCGTGTTTAATTAGGCTAATGAGAGTTTACATAAATATCAAAATGCATCCGACCACCGTCCCATTCCACATCCCACAGAGGGTGATGTGGTGCGGGCGAGGAACAAAACAACCGCCATAAATCTATACACACACACACACGCAGATATACCTTAGAGGTGAGGTATGAGCGCAATAGCATTTACTCGGATACTCTTGATTGTCGTTTGTATTGTTAATTAACAGCCATTCACGACGGCAAACGAGTGGGTGAGTGAGTGAGTGAGTGAGCGCACTTGCAAACAACATTATCAGGGAAAGCCACGAGAGGACGCGAACATAGCCACATACATACGATCATAATAACTGTGTAGACATAAACTTGTACTCTGAACTAAATGCAGATTGGAGCAACAGCAACAGGACTCATTCACACAAGCACACGCACACTCGTATGAGCCAGCAAACATGTCTATACCCACGAGTAATAAACACTTGTACTTCCGTCAGAGGAGGAGTAGGGGGAGTAGTACTGTGGGGATACAGCAACAATTGTGTACAGATAGTAAAATGTCCCTTTATGTACGGGCACAAATGTTGTTGGATTTTTTGCATGTTGGTGGTTAAGGGAACTCCGGTATGACAACTTGCGAGGTGTTTCTAAGAAGTTTCCGTTATGAACAATGTCTTTGGATGTTTGTAACACTCCAGTTATATCCTGTCTTCCAAAATACAACCAAATTGGCAGATATTATATGAGGACTGTAATATATCAGACGATTTATGAAATATCAGGCGATGTATGTAAATTAGTTAATTTAGCTATGTGTGTCCGTCCGACCGTCCGCCTGTCCATGTGGAAATTTTACATGAAATTTAAGTTAGGGTCACTATAGAAGCCCATTGTTTTTGGAGGTGATTGCGAAATATTTAGGGGTTGAAATGAACGAATAAACTGAAAATATTCCAGATTTACAGGCCAGTATTAAACACAAATTGACTCAACATTTCTCATCAGGTTAGATTTTGGACAGGGCCTACCATTTTGGATGGCTAGAGCTTATCATTTTGGACGGCCATCGAATAATATTTAGCGGGTAAAATGGACCACAATTTTGTGTGAAATAGTTTTGAATACCTACCGGCATGACGGAGAGTGTAAATATAGGACTGTTTTGCACTATTTCTAAAACGAAATCTGTTAGGGTTTAAGGACCTGTATATTTATAGCCTTTTTGCTTTTGAAGTGTATTTTTGCACACAATCGAAGCGTACTTTTTTGTACACCCTACTGAGTCTGGAACAAAAAGTGTTTACGCTATATCGCCACTACCAAAAGGTCCAAAAAGCATGTAATAAATATGTTTTATTTTTTTTTCAAAGTATAATAGAGGGTAAAAAGTGAAAATAAAATTTCACTAGTCTAGCCCTGCACTAGTAAAAGGCTTTAAGTTTGTTTCGTATCGTGCCGCTCTTTGATCTCCATTCAGTTTACATACCTTAGCCATTTTTATAATTTACATACCTTAGCCATTAGCGTCAAGGCTAGTCCTTATTCAATTTTAGTTTTTGTGTTTAGTTCTTACCGATCGATCAGAAACTTATTGAGCTTTAAAATAAAAAAAAAATAATCTTAAAATCTTCTTTAGCAAAAAAGTGGTCATCACTGCCAATTTCAAAGTCTAGCCCTTGCCGATGGTTTCAAAACAATATTGTACCATTTTGTAATCAAAAATTTCATAGTGACCCTCATGTTAAATTGCAATATTCTTTAAATACGTTCCATAATTTGCTCCTTTAACTATGCAAAATTTCAACATTCAAGCAGATACCGATCGTTTCCTAGCAATGCCGTTTCTTATCTCATGGCGAAGCGTGCACCGATGCGCAACAGGTGGATTTCATAAATGATATCAATCTTTTAAATATAGATTTTGCTGAGGCTCAACGACCTTTGGATAGAGAATTTGTATTACGACATTTTCAAATGTAAGTCAGAGAACAAAACATTATACAGTGCAATTTTTTTTACGACAAGTTTTAATTGTACCATAGTTCTGTATGGGAATCTTAGCACTAATGAAAATTGGGCGTGCAAAGCAGACGTTATATATTACCCACAATTTGTATAGCTGCTCTGATTGAATAAATCTTTTCCCTACATTCCGATATTAATTGTGGTAACTCCTATGAATCCCTGTTTAAGAAACGCTCATTAGTGCTCACATACATTTTTATGTTCGTGAGTGTGTGTTTGTGTGTGTGATACATAAATAGACAACTTTCAATGTGTAAGTGATGTGATTTCATTATCATACCTTGGAGCATTTTGAATACATTCCATTCCATTCGATTCTATTCAATTCCATTCCAACACTGTTCGACATACTCGTATAAACTGTTGTGCCTTTTATCGCAGAAGTAGCTGTGTGTGTGTTGGGCGCAGGTGAGTATGTGTATGAGATCAGATGAGACCACAGCATTTGTATAAATCTCCCATTTGCCTGTCACTTATCTTGGACATTAGCATCAATATGTTTCGAATCATAATAACAAGGACTGTTTGTATGTCGGAGATTGCATTTGTTATTCTGTGGGAGTGGGTTAGTGTGTGTGTGTGAGGGAGAGAGCCGACTGGTTGGTCGGCTAGGCTATGCCCTAACGACGATATCTCAATGACGACGCCCCATTGTTTTGTCCGAATGTAATTTATAACTTTAGTTTCTGTTTTGATGAGTTGTTTACAGTGGCAGTGAAAAGTGGGCACATTTTGTATACGAATCCTTGTTCAATTAAAAGCCATAAAAGTTGGCAACGAGTGTTTTCATGGTTAGCAGCAGGTGTTCTCATACGACATATATAATATCATTATACATTGTCCGTTATAGTGGACAGTTCCGTTTCAGCGTACCCCATCATGAAATGACGGTATACCCAAGTTAAGAAATGTTCATCGTACTGCCATTTAGTTCAAATTTTTAGGACACTGTAAATTCGATGTCGGACGATGGGAAATGACAATTTTTAATGAGCTTTAATTTATTTGAATGACATATTTGTACATTAGAGACGTACATGTGTACGTATGTATATGTAAGTGCCCATCCATCCGTGTACGAAGGCCTGTAACACTGTTTATTATGATGACGATAATGATGATGATGTAATAGCTTTTGCCAACGTTTGGCATGCGGAAATGGCCCGGGACTTTCGGTGCATTCATTTGTGTTATTATGCCAGAGCAGAGGTACTAATGCATGCAATTCCAATTCCACATGCTTAGTGCCTGGGCCCACAACAGCTGTAAGTGAGAAAGCAAATCAATTATGTATGACATTAAATAATGCAAATTAATATATTTCATTTGCATTATTGCAGGCACACACACACACACACGAACGCACGTTGGTCACTCGTCGAACACACATACTTATGTACACATGTTGGTATGTCTGTGTGGACAAACATTGCACAAAAGTATGACAACCGAGTTCCGATATGTATCTAAGGCAGCATCCATTCCAAATAGAACAAAACAAACACAATCAGTATTGAAATTATCAAGTGATTTTTGTTTTGAAAATATATACATGTGTACAAACATTTATATGTTTATAGATTGCTGTGTAAGGTGTGAAGATTTTGGTTTAAATCATAGGCATTGGTAACACTTGTTCTCTTGATGTCTATTAATTTGTACTCGTAACATTCATTGCATCACATATTCGGACACTGCAGTGTGATAGGAGAACAAGACTAAGAAAATACGTGCCCGGCGCTATTTTCTTCTCTTGCATTTTCGCGATTAAGGCCCCCAAAACCTTAATGTTAAAAGTGATCATTTCCTCCAGACTCATATCATCAAAAAAGACATTTTTTAAGTTCTATAAATCCTTATTAAGATAGTTTCTTGGTTGCTTATTTCGGCATTTATGCACAAAACCCTGAAATCCTAGAAATGTGTGTCCAAGAAAGTTGTTTGACATTTTATCGAATTCTTTGCGATTCGATATTTCTAGACAAAAGCGTACGAGCAAATCATAAATAGATTTGACCTTGAAGATGACGCTTGATGGTGCTTTGGTGTCAGCGATTTTAAATCTCCATGACAAGATCTGCAACTTTATTTCAGAGAGCAAATCAAAGTTCATATTCTTTTGACATACAGGTGTCAATTTTTTTGGGAAGTCAATGACGGAAGTCATTTGATGGGAAGTAACAACATTTCTATTATGCTGCGGTGTCAGAATAGGTTTTTTTGTCGTGCCTTTGGCTGACTCAACGTCACAAACAAAAATGACTGTTGTATGACAAACGGATAATATTTAATACTTGATCGTGTAAACTATTGTACAACGTTTGTACTGTACAACGTTTGCTAGCTGCGTTAAAGGTTGCCAAATAGATTTTGATTATGAAGGTACAAGTACATTAACTACTGATCGTAACAAAAAATTAAAAACTGATTTGGATCTAGCAAATTATTAATCATCATTGAAGGAAACATGCCTGTACATTTCAATTTATTTAAAATATATTTTTTTCGATTTAAATCGACGGCCTATTGGTGCTTTAAATGACATCTAAGCATCAGTAAAAGTTTACATGGACCTAACCAACGGTATTAATAACGTGGTTTCATCCATAGGTTGTGGATATCCTTTCACGTTAGAGACTTATTACACACCTACCTTTCTAATTCAACATTTTGAATACTTTGAGCTAATGTTTAAGACCACAATCACCTAGAAGCAAGTATGAGAATTTTTTGCTTATTTCTCAAAAAATAATAAAAGTGAACTTTAGTATCTAATCCTGACTTATGCATTTTTTAAACATTCAGTCATAAAAGTTATGGTGATATTCTGAAGCGTGAAAAGTGTGAGTTCACTTTTCACTCAACCGAGAGTACAGAAAAGATAACAAGACGAATGGATTGTTGCAATTAATTAGTTCCTAATAAAAATATAAGCCTCGAGTGTGTCACATTTATATGTTCATAGCAAATTTTTTATACATCCATTGTGTAGAATCTTAAACTCTCAATAGTTCGCGACGGTTTTGAATACGCGCTTATTTATTCTTATTTTTGTAAATACACAATTTGTAAGGAGTGTACTATATGGAAGAAATGTCCGTAGACCCATATTTACATACATAAAAGTTCATGTCTTGACGATCTGTACCGATTCAGCAATCTGTGTCCGTCCATCTAGACTTGGTTGAATAACGCATGGTAATGGAGGAATAGTTTGGACAAAAGCAACGACAAGAACTCCCCCGAGTCTATGTGATGTATTGATAGGCGGTATGGTGTGATATATGAAGCAAAGAATAAAAATGACAAGAAATAAAACACGGAAATATAATTAGTATAGTTCTAAGTAGGATTCATGCTTATGGCGCCAAAAGTACCTTATGTAATTTGGAATGGGGACAGAGGCTTCCGCTTTCACTAGAACTCAGGTGAACTCAAAGGCATTACATGATAGTTGAGGATCCATTATATACACAATACACTCTTATATATACAACTACAACTACTTCAAGTGTGAGCATGTCAACAGTAACGGTCCGTTGGAATCTGCGCTCTACAGTCCTCTGAGGCAAGTTGCTGAAGAGATGCTTGTGGTGAAATGTATCAAACTTGTACACTTATAATCACACTAGATTTACCAATTCTGATCGGATCATCACCAGAGAGTTACCAATTCTGATTGGATCATCACCAGATGTTGTACAAGGTAAATGGTTTCTCAGAGGGAAAAGTAATAATATGATAATATTTAAGGTAAGTTGGGATAAATTCAGCTGCTCAAGTTCACCTAAAACTACTCTTCCCCCGATGATTCATTGAGCACACAATTTGTTTTGAGAGTTTTGACGTTACCACCCCGCTGCTATTTCTTCTTTGAAGTCATAGTGTTTCGAGGGACGAACGATGAGAACTCACCATACCTTATACACAATTAATAGTTCCTGATTTAAAAGACTCATGTCAAGGAGGATGTCCTTCCGAATATAGCCATGTTCACATTGTTTTAAGTAATACAACTCCTCCAGTCCAAAGAAAGTTATTAATTATCAATCAATTGAGGCCTTTCGGGAATATTTTAACTTCTACCAATAATAATAATAATAAACAAAATGTAATATTTTCCATTAATATGTATTTGATTATAAAAAAGCTGAAATATAACATTTTTATCATCAGGGAACAAAACCGATGACTAGAATATGAAATCTTACGTCCAAAATAATCGGAGAGAGAAAGAGTGCTTACATACAGACTAAAAACAACAACAACAGCAATCGATTTTTATTTCATTCCCTCGCCCTGCTCAAAAACAGCAGACGGATGTGCGTTCCTGATTTCTTCCTTCAGTTCAGTGCATCTGAAATTTCATAGCCGAGGGTGGAGAAGGCCATGCAAGAACAAAACTCCTACTCTTTCTTTCATGAATATTTAAAAGTTTTGCAGCACACATTTTGGAATTCATCATTAAAAGTTTGCTTTTCTGTTGCCGCCGCCGTTGTTGCTGCTGCTGCTGCTGCCAAGTGAGTAAATATGATAAAAGTATTGGGGGGTGGTGAATGGATACTTCAAGTTGAAAGTGGGCGGAACACATCAGCTCCATGTCTTTTTGCCGTTTGATGGATGCAATGTGACGTTGAAAGATGTTGCCGATGCGAATGTTAGTTTATCTAGATCCAGTAGCTGGATGTTGATCCACCTTTTGAGGATTTTTTTTATTTTTTCTCTTTTTTTTGCAGAGTTTGTTGAATAACATTATGAGTTTGGTTGCTAAAATTTTAAGTTGAACAATTAAAAGAGTTTAGAGAATTGGAGTGCAGTAACTTCTCTGAAGGATCGTTAAGCTGTTATATCTTTTGTTTGATTTGAATAGGATTTGCATATTTTTGCAAAATGGGAATGAACTAAGGAAAAAGTTTTGAATGCTGGTGGTCAAGAAGAATTAGCTTTGTATGTGTATGAATTTTGACTTGAAATTTATTTCAAATAGTGGTTGAGTTTAATGAAGAATATTTAGTTGGATACGATTATCTGAAATTGATGATTTTTTGGTATATATTTTTATAGAAGAACTTTCAGAAGGTTAAATGAATGGGGTTTGCTCTGTATGATTGGTTATTCAACTTTCAGGTTCATTCAAGATTTGTGTACAGTTTGCCGTCATTAAATTCTTTATAAAACAACTTAGAGGTTATCACTCGATTTGCCGACCCTCAGCATGGGCATGGGACTCTTAAGTATTCAAAATTGATTTAGTTCTATAGACGTAAACTACATGTATCAACATCCACCTTCAATTGTGATATATTTGATACAAAAATATTGCGCTGTATGTTGGACAAAATCGGACTAAGGGGTTAAACTTGTTATTTCGGTGGGTACCAGGTTGGGTTTGTAAATACCAAATACCTCGAAGACTTTGCACATAGTTATATATGGAGTGTATACAGTCCTGCACACTCCTTCAGATAACATCCATCACAAAGGATCAACATTTTAAAAAACCAAAGGTCGGGAGGGACCGACTATATGATACCCTACACCACTATGCATATTTAGTACAGCTCCCGTAACAAATAGATTTTCGCTAAATTTGATAGAGACATTTTAATATTTCATACCAATTAACATTGCTATAGAGTGCATGATATTACTTCGAGAAGGATTGTATTAAAAATATATATCGGAGCCGAGTTCCACAGAATGGAAACATACGTTCTGAATTTCATTCCATGTGGGTTGATATTAGCCATTATTTGCACAATAAACCTGAAATCGAATTGAGTACATATGGGAGCTATATCCAAATCTTAGCCAATCTCGATAAAATTTGGCAAAGGTATATCCGAGCTGTATAAGATATCTGGTACCAAATATCATACTTGTCGAATGCATATTACGAATGTGTGGGACTTAAACACCAAATCGGATGAAACCTGTATATGGGAGTTGTAGCTATATCTGAACCGATTTTCTTCTAATCGGTCGGATGTACCAAAATTCAGGTCATTTGGATTGTTATTATCCATTTGGTGCACAATTAACCCGAATTCGGTTGAAGATATATGGGAGCTAAATCTAAATCTGATCCGATTATCAGCAATTTCAATAGAGTTCGTCCTTGTGCCAAACAAATATTGTTCGCAAAATTTCATCTCAATCGGATATAAATGCGACCTGATTTTATTTACAAGAATACATGGACGGACGGACTGACATGCATAAATCGACTCAAAGGTGATTCTATAAAGATCCTCGCTTCCTTCTTCATGTTACAAACAAATGCACAAAGCCATAATAACCTTATAACTATGTGGTGTATGGTATAATTATAATTCACATAATATCGCAATAAGTAACGGTTTTCTTCTTTTCAGCCAAATCGGCTCATATGTTCCAGTTTTTTGTTTCGTTTTAGCAGCTCGAATAAAAATATTATTTCAGACCGAATAGTGTATTTTATTGAATTTCTACTAAGTACGATCAAACTCACCCAATAACACTCTGATGTGAATGAACCTGACATCTAATTGATAACAATCGAACTAGCACTGCGGCGTATACTCGTTGAAACATGAATATGTATACGCACGCTACCAATTTTGATTGCAAAATTAGACACCGTTAGAGGAGGGAGTAATAACTTTATTTCGGAATACATAGAGATGGATAATATAAAAAACAAATCAGAATAATCGTATCTAACAAGCACATATTTAATCGGGGATACTCTCCCTAATGTGCCCACTATGAAAATCGATGGTTGATGGGCTAAATAATTGAAGTTATTGGTCAGATTTTTTTTGGATATTACAGACAAAATAGTGGGGTACGGAACAAATTTTTTATTTCGACATATGAGGGCAAAAACATTTTTAATTAACTTCAAAATGCGAACTTCAAAATGCGTTTTTCTCAATGGTATGTATGTATATGTATGTAGGTAGATATAAGATTTGAGGTACAAGAGGATTGCCTTCACAAATCTACCTGTACGAATAAACTCATAAGAATTAATGAGCAATAATCCTCGTATTTTTAAATCTATTCTTTTGAATTTATAATTTAGACGAATAAGTAGTTAAAAAAGAATAAAGAATATGCGAAGTAGTTGTGATAAGAAAAAAAAAATAAATTATTCTGTTTAAAATTGTGAAAGTTTGTGTACATCAAAATGCCGAAAACCAGGATATATTGAAAATACAGAACCTATATAGACACTTATTTGCGAAGAGAAATTGTACCTAATGAGAAGGAGAAACATCGAAAACACATAATATGCAAATACCAAAAATCGTAAGGTATAGCTAACTGGTAAAGCCTCTTTTCATTCATCAATTACCCTAGATACAATAGAAACATTTTGTCAACTTTTTGAAACCCACACAAAAATATATGTGGACTCCATCTCGATTTCAACAGAAAGAATGACATCTTTGAAGCGAATCGTGTGGAGGAATATATAAAACCCTGAACGTACAAAGTTTTGATAGAATGTTCATCATATTTAGAGGCTGTTTCTTTATGACGAATACAAAAGAAAAACGCCATTTCAAATATGCGTTGAACTTAACTCAAAATAAATCAAAAATAGAAACAATTAAATTGAAATGGTGTTTTTCTTTGGCATTCACTTTCATGTCGTTATACAAAAATGGACCCGTATTCTTATTTATTCCGTTTGGAAAATTCATCCATTCTGAAATTAAATTTTTTCAATTTTTTATGATTAGCAGAAAATTTTTAATTTTTCTGCCATGCATGTACCTATATATCTCTAATATGTAGCCATAATGACAAAAGATTTAAATTTTAACAAATATTTATTGCATTTTTCTTTGTTCAGAAACCATTTAAAGGTAATATGCCGTTCATTTAAGCCCTGACATGTGATTTATGTCACTTACTTGGATCTATTGTATTTTGGAAGTACATAAGGGTATGTCTTCACGACTCCTCATCCATTGTAGCTGACAAAAACACACTCACTTCCCTTAAAATGAAAAAAAAAAAATGGAAACTGATAGTCTTTCAGAACATACCAGAGATGTTTGTGTCAATCATGCCCATATTCAATAGAATCTGCAGATATGATGACATTAATAAGGATTATGGCCATACATTTTATTCGTAAGACGTTTATCATTTGGCCCGCCTTCCCTCTCCACCTCAAATTGTTTTTGTTGTAGCTACGAATATTTCCATGTTGTGTCGGATTTCGTGATGCTCCTTTTTGCCATGTGTCGGTCCTTACATGTTATTTGGCAACAAAAGTTACATATTTTGTGGTTATTCTTCTCCTTGCCATGTCCTGGTCGAACAAATGCAGCTGCTTGGGAGAGTGTAGTCAAACACTCACACCCTCACCCACACACACACACACACGCAGTTTGTGTGGAATGGTTTCTTGGAGATTTTACATTTGCTCATTTTCCTGGTTTTCGGGGCTTTTATAAATGAAACATTAAGTGGTTTTTTAGGTTTTCTACTTTTCCATGTAAATTTTGTTTTTGGGGCCAAAGATGTTTCCGACCATCTTCTGCCGCTGCCCTATTTGTATATTTGCTCTTTTAAAAGCTTTCTTCTTTTTGCTGTCGGTCGGTCCCATTCTTCAGATGTGGTATTAACAAATGTCATGTGATGCCGGTGGGCAGGGTAGGAAGTCAGCACTTAATTTCTATGACATGGCAAACATTATTTTGTGGTTATGTTCCCAGTCGGGACGGAACATTTGTTACGCAAGGATTTAACCATCTCGTCAGATGCAAAAAAGCTTGTACCTTTTTGAGGTTTATGTTCCGAAGGCAACAACATACATAATCATGGAACACATAATGTTTGTAATGCATTAAGTAATTATGGACGAATGAAAAAGTTTCTTTACTACCATGGTTTTTGTCAGAATGTTTGGTTTTGATAGTAAAGGATTTGAAAGGACTTCTTTTGAGATTGTTGGAGTTGAAAACAAAATAATCTGTTGGAATAACAAGTTTATTAGTTTTATAATTTTGCTATGACCAAAATGTGGACCCTATGTTTCGTTGGACGAATCCATTTAGGATGTTCGGAGTACGAAGTTCATGTTATTTTACCTTCCTAACAAAGGACCAACATTTTAGATAACGAGAACTCTTAAAAAACGAGAAGTAATTCATCGATTTTCTTTCGATAATTCTATAAATCTTAGATCATGTACATTCCATCGCTTCAAATATTAGAATATGTTTTAAGGTTATGGTATCTATAAAAATCAATTCCACTTATGAACGTATCGATTCAGAAATATGTATACTGTGAAACATTCTCAAACTTCTATGTCTTTATTTACTATGGATTAGTTTACACAGAACTGCAATATGGGGCCATTTGCGACCCTGTTTTTAAATACTTCTTGGATAAATCCCAATCCGAGTTTTGCACGCGGCTGAAATCGAAAACTGATTGAGCTGGTAAAAAAGTTCGTCAAAGAAATCACAATGAATGCGTACCAATCTGCGATTTTAAACAATTTGCTGGTTGCATCTTTTTGTAAAATAAATTTGACAGCAGTATTCTAGTATTCGAAGACTAGAGACTTGAAAGACCGATCGATCAAGTACGTGTATTCAGGAATCAGTAACCACTTACAATACAGTGTTCCTGCCTCTTAGGTAAGTACTTATCAAACTACCACCAAGAGCCAATAAATAAGCTAAAAGGGAGGCGTCATACGTTTGGAACATTAGCGTTCAATTGAAATTTAATTCCACCACAGTTTTTTTGTTGTCTTTATTATGTTTACTCTATAGATGGTTTGAACTTACTATCAACTGAGTGGTATGTGCGTCAGCACACTTTTCATACATTCTTATCTGAAGTTGGTCGTTCTCCCTCTGCTTAGCAGTTACTCATTACTTGGTAGTATACAAACAAGTTATTTTACCTCGTAATAGTTTTAAGAGTGTCTCTCTCAGCTTACTGATAATGCACAAGATATGTAGTTGGCGTTCCGTCCGGCCTAGCGGTAATACACAGGGTGTTGGTATTACTAGTGAAGCTGACGCATGTGATAACCAAACTTTTGTTGGGTAGTGATAGTTTTTAAAAATCTGTGTCCTCATGAGTGCTAAATTCATATCACATTCGGATACGCCGGTCTATTGTTGCGTGAATGGATTTACTACATCCATCTTGGGGTCATAGTAATAAATGTGGGCAGTTTACTTTCATGATCCGAATTACATGACAAAGGCGTATGTGTGTGTGCGTCTCCAAAAATTACCGCGGTACCAATTCAAATTCAAGTTGAAAAGTTTAATTTGTCTTTAAATTGAATCGAGTTTTAATGCCACTATCGCACATTTAGCGAATTGAGAAAATGTCAGTCATGCATCCTAAAATGCCCATGACACATGACAGTTGGTATGCGTGGCCGAGAGGCCCACAAATGCCACTTAAACACGTTCTTCTGGGGCTGGACATTCTTCCAAAAAAGTATGCGAGTCATTCAATTCAATTTCAGGACGTTGCAAATATTCGAAGTAACAGGACTCGATTTATTGGTTACGCATTGAATCAAAATCAAACCACAGAGCGTAACCGAGAGATTGAATTGCATTCTTTGGCAGGCAAACGCATTGTCGGATAAGCACACACACACACACACACACTCACTCACAAACAAACGCAATCACATCAGTAGAATTGACTCTGATGTTTGAACGTGTGTATTACACTGTATGCACACAAGTACTGTATGAATGCATGCATACATGTGATGTGTGAGTGTGTTTGTGTATGTGTGATTAACAACTTTTGATAACAATTTCAGGAAAATGGTTTCGTTTTTCATTCATTTCTACCATTATTATAACAACAAAAAGCTTTTTAATTGGATTTGGTTGCAGCTGCAGTCCTGTGTCAAACTCTTGCCCAGACACAACTGTTGATGAGGAAGCCTTCTCAATGTACTTACTTACATGGACCTTTGAAGGATGATATAAAAATCGAAAACGTCGGGACTGAAAAGACACTTGCAGGGTATTGAATGTTGCGGTGACATTTGCTGTACGTTTTCTTGCCAGTGTTGCCCTTAATTTCCAATTATTTTTTACACATTCAGGACAAGTTGAAAGTGGGTTATGAGTCGATTGAATTTTCGGTAGAAGCTATTCACATCACGATACATATAAACAACGCTATTAACTATTCAATTCTATTCTTAAAAATAAGATGCTTACGTCGCAAATCATTTTCAGAATTGAGATTTGAATACGGCTGCCCTTTTTGTCCCACCGACTATGTCAATAGAACACAAAAGAAATGTTCTCCAACAATTTACAAATAATTTTCCTTCCATTGACAAAGACACATAAATTTTGAGGAAGAGTTCCTTCAACTAAAGTCAAAAGTAAATAAAAGAAGACAAATACGAAGCGTTTTTGCTCCATTATTTGATGTAAAGCATGTAAAAGTATAAGTCAATACACCTACAGCGACGTACAAAGGCAAAGTGGCTTATGTCGAACCGAGTTGGAGTGTGACACAGACATGCAGATGGAAGTACAAATATTGGAAAATCGGTTGCGGCAAAGAACTTCGTCATGCTGTATTCGTTGAAGTTTTTCTTTGATTTGACGCACAACGCAAATTTCCATTTGCCTTACATCTGCAATCTGAGATTTAAGAAAACTATTTTCGTTTATTGAATTTCATTCCGAAATATCCGCCTAAAATAAATGAAAAGAAATAAAAATAAAATTGGGATTTTGTGTTTGGAGTCAATAGGTTAGTTGTGGTAAACCAGTGACCGAACAATCGGCTAATTCCACTGAAAGGATTTTGCAGGGATTCAAATGCTGCATCGTCAGTTCCTTCCTGCAAAGACCCGTGCCTTCAATGAAAGTAATTCTCTTCACACCATCAAAAAGTAACCAAATTGGTAGAATATATAAGTGAGAATTTTTGCCCCGCCCTCACTTACTCACTTTTGAGCAAAATATGGCGACTTAAAGTCGACATTCAAAAAATGGTCTATCATCTGCATGTCGGTGGAGAATAAGTAAGAGTTTGATGATGTTTGTTTTCCAAAGCAAATAAATGTTTTGAATTTCAAATTGTTAATTTCTGTAAGCATATGCCTCACTCCATCCTCAGGGTCTACGGCAGCAGCCCATCATCTACGAGAGAAGGACTAAACTTTAAATGTCAATTGGATAATTTGAAAATATTTACAAAGTGTATACAGTTGTTGTGACAAAGAGTTGGTTGAACAATTCTCTCCTCCATTGTATTTGAGTGGCAAATAAATTCATAATTTTTATACCCTACAACACTATGTGTTGGGGGTATTATAAGTTTGATTGGGCCAAAAATTATGTAACACCTCGAAATATTGGTTTCCCACATAGGAAAGTATATATGGGTCTTCCTAGCTCGCCGAGCTGAGTCGATCTAGCTATGTATGTCCGTCCGTCCGTCTGTCCGTCTGTCCGTCTGTCCATGTTAATTTGTAATCAAGCTACAGGTCGCAATTATGAACCGATCCTCACGAAATTGAAAATGGAGGTGGGGTTAGGGTCAGAATAGAACCCTATTGTTTTTGGAGATGATCGCACGATATTTAGGGGTTGAAATGGACCAAATACTGAAAAAATGTCTGATTTTGCAGTAGCTATACAGGTCGCAATTATAGACCAATCGACGCGGAATTTCGCATGTAGCTAGAGTTTAGGGCGGCGAAGAAGCCTACCAATTTGGGTGGTCATCGGATAATATTTAGCGGGTAAAATATACCATATCTTTTGTGTTGAAAAAAATCAAAATTTTCCATTAAACCGCGATTATTTTAAATCCTAGCGAAATCACAAAGCCATGACAAGGTTACTCCTGATCTTTACATTGATGTTAACATCCAACAAAACAGATATATTGCAAAATATAAAATATCAAAGAAGATATGCTTGAAAAATCTCTTATATGTCGAGAACGGCTGAACTGATTTCGACAGTTCTCATTAATTCAGAATGGCCTATTGGCAGGAAAGAAAAAACGTCTAAAAAATCGCATAAAAATATCTCTCTAAAGATGGAAATATTGATTTTGTAATATTTTCTCATATTTTTTCAATTTTGTCATATTTTTGGCATATTTTCATTTTGAATTAAACATTTGGTAATATTTCTACAGCTAACAAAACTAAGTAGTTAGGATATCAGGATATCATATACAGATCGCATTTATGGCCCGATCCTTACGAAATTTAGCATGGAGATAAGATGAGGGTCAGAAAAGAAGCCTACTCTTTTTGGAGATGATCGCCATATATTTAGGGGTTGAAATGGACCAAAAAACTGAAAAATTGTCAGCAGGTCGTAATTATTGCCCGATCCTCACGCACATTTGAATGGGGGTTACTGGGCATTGCAAAAGCCAAGCAGTTTTGGATGGCCATCCAAAAATATTCAATGTGTAAAATATTTTGCCAACTTTTGTAAACAAAATACGAAAATGTCCATTCCAATGACTTTTTGGAGAATTCACAAATACATGAAAGACGCACTTCTGACTATTTTGTTAACGCTGATTTCGTTGAAGAAAAATGTCTGTATCTCATATAGATACGTTTCAGTCAAAAACCAATAATAAATGTTAATCTTTTGCCACTTCTGAGAGATTATAGGTCTTTGGGAAATATTGGTTCCAGATCTATGAAGACCATTTACGTGCAACATCTACAAATAAATTGGAAATGAGCAAATTAATTTAAGTTGCTATTATTCGAAAATTAGAGAACGGAACCTGATGGTTTTCTTTTATTATTTGTCACAATATCTTGTGGAATTCTTTCGAGTATCTCGCCTATATAAACTGTATAGTTTATTATAGTGTTGTAGGGTATTCAACGATCGGCCCCGCTCGACTGTAGCCTTTGCTTACTTGTTATTATGTAAAACTGTTTCCTCCCCGCCTTTTTCGAACGGTAGGCAAATTTTCCATAAATTGACATTTTTGTTTGACGACGTTGTATTGCGTAATTACAGCTGCTGTGGCATAGCTCAAATTGAGGGACAAATTTGATACGATTCTGGAATTGTGTGGCACAAATTGGGTCTTGTCCTTGAAGGATGTCAAATAGCGTTACTTGAATAATTTACATAATACGCTGGAAAATGTATCGAATTATGGACTTTAATAAATTTATATTGAGTTAGTGACTAATTTTGGCAGCAAGTAGATTATCATAACTAAACTGAAATGGTAATTATTTTTTAAATTTTAAGACTCTTACTCTGTCTTCCTTTCATTTGTAGAATCTGTAGAATTTAAGGAGCCAAACCAAAATGTTTGGTTTAAGTTGTTCAAGCACTTGAATACTTTAAACCATTCTTGATCTTCCACAGGAAGTTAGCTGGTATATCTGGTGATCCCTTTGCTGATAATTGTCGATATTACTTTTGGTGTAATAATTGTTTTTATTCGGGAAGTAAAATTTCAGGTTGTCGACAGATATATTCCTTTAGCATTTGACCATTTATTTCTTGGGACATACTACAAAGATTTGACCTACTCATCCCATCTTTGCACTAAATCTAATGTTAGTACAATTATTGCAATGTTCGAATTTTGAAGAGAACTGGGAAATATTTTCGCATTGTATTAGAGACAATTACTCAAAATATTAACCCGTTGTGTGGATGGTACCAATAAAGAAATATTTATATATATTATAATTGTCAGAAATGTTTTCGCTATGCAGGGGAGGCACCAAAATAAATGAACCGATAAATTCTGTATCTACACTATATCTTGTGTTTGAACTTGGACTCCCTCCATACTTAATATTTGCACTGAGTATTTTCAAATTTTGGTAATTGTTAATACGAGAAGGTGAATCCGGCTGGAAAGGATCAAATGTCAATGCGCGGAAATTGCAATCCGATAAAAAGGGGGAGAAGAATAGAAATAACCAGTAAAAAAGGAGCTAAGGGTTAAAAACCTCCACCATTTGGAAGGTGGAGGTTTTCCAGAAAACTCTGTCGAAAAATACCGCTCAAATGAAAACGTTTATATGTGGGCTGTACGACAACGTGGTCATAGGCTGTAGTAACGATTCCGAACTTCAATTACGAAATTTGAAACAATTTCCGTGAACAATCTTGAGAATACCGAATATATGGGGGTCTGTTAAACGTGGACCTATATAGACAATTCTCTTCCAGAAGGTAAAGTACTCAGGAGGAACTCCTTGTGTGTATTTTCAGACAGTCCAATGAAAAATGT